>NC_091672.1:11184015-11487045 GCF_042453785.1 Malus domestica
AAATAGGTTAAAGGGTGCGGCAAAGGCTTAGGAAAGGGGTAAGTGTCCTAAAACTAAAAGGAAAGGTGATTCCTTGTGCGGCAAGGCAAGGAAATTGGTGGGAAAGGTGCGGCTGAATCCTAAGGACTAAGGGAAAGGGTTTTTCAAAGTCCTAAGGGGAAAAGGAAAGGTTTTTACATGGTTTAAGGATAGGGAAACATAGCAAGGGGATTTGTTGCAACAAGGGAGACAAGGAGGGAACACAAAGGGGACAAGGCGTCACCTTTGTAGGGATGCTTCAATTTGTATCTTTCTTTGTCTTCCAAGCTTCCAAACTGATTTCTTATGTCTTCTAACACCTTTCTAGCCTCATTTGATCTTCAATTTCGTCCATCCTCCTTGCTCCATGCATATGCAATCCATTCCAAGCCCATTTTTTGCTCCTCAAAGCTCCAAAATGCACCTTTTTGCATACTTTGACCATAAAACCTGAAATTGCACGAAAATGATTTTAAACACTAAACTAACTAAGGAAAAACAACATAAATGCATGAGAACAAGCGAATTAAGTCGCATAAAAATGCTCCTATCAAACATTAACTTTTTTTATCTCCAGTTAGAAGGAGGAATCCTAATCACATTCCAACACTTTCTACTGGATTCTTACAGTTCTAAAATAATTTAAAACGCCAAAACCCTTTCCTCCTTGGATTCAACCGTTTCCCCCTATATATATGAAATTCCTGCAACGATTTAGAGTGTGCAGCGCCTACCATGCATCCATTGAAGTTGCTGGAAATTTTCAGAATTTTTTTTAAATTTTTTTTTAAGTTTCAATGTTTATTTTAGATTGCTTTTCAGTTATGATGAACATGTGTAACTAAGTTTCTTCTTAGCTAGAGGTGAATTTGAAGCCATGATCATATGTTTTATATAAATTGATTACATCCAGTTATTGTTTCATAAAACATGAATGCGATTTACTTATCTGCTTTATAAAGAACTTATTCTTATATGTTCATTAAGGGTGCATACTTAGTTTGCATGCAAGGATTTGATGCTAGAATATAAGGGAATTCCACCTAATCGTTATAAACTTATATTTGTAAGTAGTAAAAGTCATTAGTCATGATTGAGTTAAGTAAATTCTTGGCAGGAGTATCATGTTTTTCGTTGTTAGGAATGCTCTGTCAATGCTTATGATTTTCATAGAACTTAATGATCTTTGAGATGTATCTCTATCATGCTTTTCATAGTTATAGAACTTGAGAAGAATAATTTGGTTGGGTCGCTGTGTTGGAATTAACCCTAAAACTAACAGTAAACTCTAGAACACAACGCAGTAAGATTAGTGTAATCTTACCTGCAGAATACAAAAGATCACCAATTCGTTCCTGCATAGGCCATGAACACGATGCAAAAGGCTCTTCTACTCACTTGGAGACCTGTATGTCCTTATGGTGATAGTCCAAAAAACGAAGAACCTTTTCTCTGTGAGCAGGGAATCCTTTTTAAATAAAGCAAGGTTACCCAACTTCCATCTATCATGGAGGTTGGTTATAGAGCCGTTGCTTTCAATTCCAGTAGTGGAGGAAGTAGTTCTAGTACGTGCTTCAAAATGCAAAGCATGATGGATGTAACTCCTCAATTATAGGACATGGTTTTACACATATATAGAACCCTAACTGATTTATAATTTCAAACATGTTATGACACACCTATATCACTACTAGTTGAGTCCAATTAGGATTCTTACACGCTGAGTCCAATTCAATGAACTTGGGAAAATCTGAGAGTTAATTAGTTCTGTTCACAATTAATTTGGGGTAGTGTCATTCATGGTTTATGGAAAGAATAACTGAAAATCGATTTGTATGCATATGTTTCATATGTGGAGAAGAATCATTTAGCTATCCTTTCATCCATATTTCATTCACAACTTAATTTACTTGCTGCCGTTTACTTTTGTTTTAATCAAATTCGTCCAAAATCCCCCAATCATTGTTTTGATGTTAGTTTAACTTAGTTTTCAGTTTTATAAGTTTAATTGTGTTGATTACCATCCCTTCTAATCCCCGGAATAGAACGATCCCTACTTACTCATACTACGATTGCATAATTTACAAGGTTTAATTTGTGTGTTAGTTTCTATCACATTATGGTGCAACATTAGTACAAGGCTTGGAAGAATAAGGAACAATGAATATAATTCAACTGGAGAAACAACTGAGATTGAGGCATTAGACATAGAAGTTGCACTTATGGGAGATGCTAGAGAGTGATGAAATGGAAATGTAGATTCATCAAAAACCACATGGCGAGATATATATACCCTTTGAGTCCATGGATCCAAGCACCTATATCCTTTATGTTGAAGATTGTACCCCAAGAACACACAAAGCTTACTGTCTAGTTTTAAAGTTGTATAAGGCTTAAGTCAAGGGAAACAACTACAACCAAACACCTTTAGACTACTATAATCGGTGGAGTATGAAATAATAACTCCCATGGGGACTGCAATATTCCAAAGATAGGGAGTCTATTTATCAAGTATACATCAATAGAGAATGCCTCCACCCAAAAAACATGAGGGACATTAGAAGCAACTAAGAGAGTTCTAATAGTTTCCATAAGATGGCGATGTTTCCTTTCCGCACAACCATTATGTTTAGGTGTGTATGAACAACTAAATTGATGACTAATGCCATGTATTTTGAGAAATCTGAACAAAGAACTTTGATTTTATTTCCCAGAAGATTTTCTACATAACTCTTAAACTCAACAAATACAGAATACACTTCAAATTTGGACTTTAATGGAAAGAACCAACCATATTTACTCTGATCATCAACAAGCAACAAATAGTACCTATAACCACTCATTGACATAATAGGAGCTGGTCCCCAGAGATCACAATGCAAAAGTTCTAAACAAGAAGAGGAGTTAGAACTAACAGTACTAAATGATTGCTTGTGACTTTTTGCAAGCGCATAGTTCGAACAAAAGAAAACCACTGAAGTTCTTCCGTTGAGAGCAAGCTTATTCTCTGAAAGAACACATCTGAAGATTGATGAAGAAGGATGACCGAGTATGCTGTGCCATACTTAAACTGGTGCTTTAACATTTATTAAGGTAGCAGGTGGAGTAACATAGCATGAAGATGACTGAGATGAACACTGCAAGGGATAAAAACCACCCCTAACCGGTCCCCACCAAAGTGTCTTCCCCATAGAACGATCATTTACAAAAGATCCATCAGAATTAAGTGTCAAAGAACAATAATTATCCTTGAGAAATTGATATGCAGAGAGTAAATTATGCTACATTTGTGGTACATGAAGAACATTGTGTAGTTTAAATATGGCAGATGGAGTATGTTAAACAGAATAACCAATGTTGTTAATTTTCAAACCTTTACCATCACCAACATAGACCTTGTCCTCACCACAATAAGGAGTAGGAGATGAAATATTAGAAATATCATTGGTAATGTGTGAAGTTTCACCTGAATCAACAAGCTAAGAAGGAGAGGACTTCGATGAAAAATGTGCACACATAGCAACTAATTTGGCAGAAGGAACTTTGCCAAAAATGTCCGGATTCATTTGATCAAAACAGTCAATAACCTCATAACTGGTTGATCCACAGATTTGACAATTAATACCATGAGATCCTTGATAATTGCCACGAGAGCCTTCATAATTACCACGAGAACCATGATAGTTACAATGAAAGTTGTTACCTTTGTAGTTGCCATGATGGCCTCGATCATTACCTCTATGATTTCCACGATTATTGCCTCTGTAATCTCCACGAAGAGGTTGTGATTGGATAGCAAAAGCTTGGTGATAGGGTGGTGTAGGCAAGAGAGGAGCCTGTGATTGAGCAGCAAAAGCATGGAAAGGCTCTGTGGTGCTAGAAGAGGCAGTTTTCTTCCTCCAAGACATGGACAATTCTTTGGTGAGCAGTAAGCCATGCAATTCAACCAAAGTTGTGGTGGAGATGCAAAGGAAAATTGAATCAGTGAAGGATTCAAACTCATTAGGCAAACTCGCAAGTGTAGCAGTAATTAGGTCACGATCGGCGATAGAAGCATTGACTGCCATCAAGGCATCATAAATCTCTTTGATTTGTTAAAGATAATCAGAAATTGACTATGAACCTTTCTAAATTGACTGAAGACGAGATACTAACTGATGAATGTAAGCATCAGAGACTTCTTCAAAGCCCTACTCAAGCTTGAGCCAGATATCGCAAGATAATGATACACCAACGGTAAAGGGAATTACTTTTTCAAAGAGAGTAGAATTCAACCAGATAAGAAAGTTCTGATATTTCTCATACCAGATCTCAAAAGATGGATTGAGAGATTGATCGGGAAGAAAAGGCGATAAATAGACTTCAGTACCATTAATGATGCCACGTAGCTTGTATCGACGCAAAATTAGGGCAAACAAAGCACGCCATGGAAGATAATTAGAGCATTTAAGTTTGATGGGCACCATGCTTCAAATATTTTGGATCATAAGAGAAGCATACGAATTCAAAGAACTTGAAGAATTAGAAAAATTAGGGTTTTGAGCAGGCATCGACTCACGGGGAGAAGACGAATTAGATGGTGACGCCATGGTGAGCTGTAGAGAGAAATGCACCGATCAACTACACAGAAGTTGTGATTTAAGAAGAACGATAAAGAATCACAGCAGAATTGGTGAAAAGAAATCAGAGGTTGTGAGCGAAAGCGAAGAGGATCGAGAAAGAGAAAGCCGTGAGGTAAGACGAGCGTGATACCATATAGAAACTAAATGTTCCTCTTTCATTCAATACAATTAATAATTACAACTGTATTTGGTATATATAGTTTTGGGCTTTCTAACATATTACACTAATGGCCTTAAGCAAACTAACAATTTACAAAAGAACTCTAACAAACTATAACCAACTCTTATCAACACTTTGATGACTAAACTTTAGCTTCTTTATTTCTATCTAAGCCAATTCAGTCCAACAAAACTTAATGAGGGCAAACAAACACAGCCTTAGGGTACTAAGAGATTCTACAAGCTCAACTTTATGTTTGAATTTTCAAGGTGTTACATGATTGAAATCTAAAACCTAAGTGAGAAATTCGTGTTGGTCAACTAGAAAGATAGACCATGTCACAATGTTGATATCGACACGAAAAATAAAAAATTTAACGACTAGACAAGAGATGAACTGCCTCATTGTATTATTAAATTAGAATTAACTATTCTAGAATTATTTCGTGATTAGTGCATGTATTATAAGAATGTAGTAGAGATTAATATAATATTATACATATTATAGTTTTTTACACAAATTAATACAAAGAGTCATATTTCTACCAGTTAAATATTTGCTCATATTTTTTTTGTCATCTCCTCTCCTCTTTTTGAAATTTTGACAAGTTTTTAAATCCTTTATATGGTAGGAAATATGAGAAATTCATAACATATGATATGCCCATACTGCAATTGAGTCAATTGACAGAAATTAGCATTTGGCATGACATAAGAAGGTTGCTCTTTTGCTTGGATTGAATAATAATAATAATAATTCAACCATGTGGGCTGCCTATACACAAACAAAATTAATATCACATTTCACTAATATATTATTTCTGGGTTATCCACGAGGCATGTTTGGATGCTGCTATTGTAGTAGAGATTTTTCAGTTTGTCGGGCACTGATACACTAAGTGTAATAATAATATAATTAGTTGAAAACTTGAAGAAAAAAAAAATCAACTAATTATATTTTGACACCTAGTATACCGGGCCGTGTTCATGGCACATTGAAAAAATTCTCCTATTGTGAAACGAGCACTTTTTTATGTAGTTTGAATGTGGTCATGTAATTTTACTATTTCACTTAATTATAACATTTAAATTCGTTTTTTCTATTAATATACTCCAGAAGTAGGATATATTGTCATCTATTCTTCTTATAATAGATGTACTAATATACTATATGACTTATGTTCTTAATACCATAAAATGTTTATCTCTAAAAAATTTAATACGAATTCCTCACTAAGATTTGAGCTTGTTTGGAGCTCGTTCGGTCTATCTTTCCTTGGAGTGCATGAAACTTTCTCATCTTCCGCAGAAAACCTTCTTCTGATTAAGCAATTTTTTTCACTTCTCCAAAAATGTTTTGAATTGGAAGGTTGATCATCAAGGTGTCACTCATGATCTCCTTATCCTTCTCCTCTTGCCTTTCTTGCTTCCTTTCTATTGCCTTTACTTCATCCTGAAGGAAAAATTTTGTCCTAGCTAAAAACATGTAAGAACATTTGAATACATATGCAAACTATTAACACTTTAAAGTAGGCATGCATTAAAAAACAATTCATAAAACCCATGACTTTCAAAGCCTAGTATATGGTGAACCAATAAACTCTTTAACAACATTAAAGAGAATGAAAGATTTAGAGTTTCTTTACCCTTGAAGCTCATCCTTGATTACACAAGGGATTCACCCAAGTGGAGGGCCTTCAAGTCACCTCCTTGCTCCTTGGATCTTCCTTGTGATTTTCCTCCTTTTAGTGCTCCTTTGCTTCTTTGAGGATTTGAGGATTTGTTCTCCAAAAACATCAAAAGCTTGATGTCTCTAAGTCTCCACACCAAGGATGAAGTGTGAAGATGAAATGGATGACTTAGAGAAGAAAAGATTGCTAGCTAAATCCCCTCTAAGTGGCCGGCCTCTTTAGAGAAAATGAGAGAAAGTGTTTCACCTCATTTCACCAAGAAAAATCCTAATGAGAAATAAAGCTATAAAGTTGATTTTATACTTCATTTCATGTGAGTGGCAAACTTGTAATTAATCCAAGTTTGCTACCCTCACCCTTATGGCCGGCCTTACCTTTGTTATTGGGCTAATTGCCCATTTTGTTTTAGTTGTCATACAACTTAAACATAATGGGCCTTGTGGACTAAAACGCTTTTGAGCCCCGAAGCCCAAAACCAACTTAAAAGCCCAATACGAACCTTTCGTAAAATTAATTAACTAATTAATTAATCTTGACCATTCTCAATTAAACCATTTAATTGCTTATCCATCTCATTTATATTTCTTCACTTTCACCCTTACTCGGTGTACGATCCATTAGGTTCCAATTAGCGAGGCAGTGGGCGATTGTTACTCTTAACGATCGATTGTGAATTGAAACAACATTTCAATTCTCCCTTTGATTAGTGTTTGCTAATCTTCAAGGCTTCCACAAACCATGAGTGACACCTAGCAGCATATCATGGTTACCCAAGCTAAGTAGAAGTGGTTGGAGAACCTATCCAGTTACAACTACAATGCAATACGGTCCTTCTCTAATACAATACTCTTAATCACATTGTTTGAGTGATAGTTTGTTTCATGTCTACTATCCAATGTGATACTTCTCTATATGATTCGATTGAACATGATTTGGAACAAACTTCCTAAGTCATATTCATACGCTTTGGCCAAAGACTCCCGAATCATATCTTAGAGTATTCTCCTTCCACCATGGAAGGTTAGAGATCCCTTGTCGTACATTCATATGCCTACATGACTAGATAGCTTGATCCCAACAATGCCGTGGACACTCCAATGGAATGCCATTTAACATGATCAAAGATCAAGGACCTAACCATTAGACATCTATGATGCCTCAGGTCAAATGACTACTTTGCATATTGCAACTATCGAGTTCTTACATGACATGTATGTTTGAACTCTCTTTTGATCGTTGTTCGGTGTACTCGATTATTCTTTCGAGCACCTATGAGTTTGTCTTAGTGTCCAACACTAAATGACTTGAGACTTGTCATACTCGCGCTTGAATCGACATAACACATACTAACCTTAGCGGATTGTCAATGCCCAATTAGCAATCCTATGGCTAGGAACGTTTTAGGAATGAACATAAGAGAAAGGTCTCGTTAATCTAATTTACTTAAATCACTTATCTCTTAGATCAAATACATTCCTTGGATTCCCTTATTGCTTAAACACAAGATACAATAAATAGTGATTAACAATAAGCTTTGCCCTTCATTAAACATATAAAAGTTTAATACAATAAGTATTCCAAAAGTTATTACATCAAATGAGTGGCTTTGTGGGCATACTTCCAACACATCCTTAGCCTTGTCTTGCTCATATGTTAACTTGTCTCGTTCCATATCCAGTGCATGTTGGCGAGCTAATTCATCAACTATTTTTAAATAATCCTTATTGGAAGAACTCCCTCTTGCAGCTCTTTTCTTAGCAATCTTCTTACCAATATGCCTCGGCATTACGGGTTTCTTGGGTCTCCAATGTTGCCTCCAATGGCGATTCTTCAGTAGTTGACTCGTGCTATGGAGTCTCGTTTAACTCAACTTATGGACCAATGGGCAGCATTTTGTACTTTAGTGTATGCTTCACAATGTTCCAACATTCGTGCCTTGTGAATGATTTCTTGTTATCAGGATTGAACCACATTTGTGTAACAAAAGAATAAAAAAAAAATTAATAACATTTTTAATTTATTAAAAATAATATAATATTACCACATCGGCTAGATGAGTGCCACTAGCATAAATTTTCTCCGATTTTGCAATGGCTTCTTGCCAAACTTTCAAATCTTTATGTAGACACTTGTACCTACTCGACGAGGTTGCTCGGTCTGGGATGTGCCTTGAACTACCTCGACAAATTGTGCATGAATGTTCTTCCACATATGTTGCAATCTCAACCCATTTCCAGTGATCGGATCATGAGTACCACACACCCAACCCTTAAGCAAAGCAAGGTCTTCTACGATCAACCACATTGCCTTCTTACCCATTTTTTTGGGAAAAAAAAACACAACTAAAAGAGACTTTGGACAGTGGAAAACAAATATAGTAGATTGTAGTAAGAATGAATGTTGAGTTGTGATGAAGAAATGAAGAAAATGGTTGGGTATTTATTAAACAACAACATATAAAAGAATTCAAATTTTAATAAATTTATTCTTCTATTTTTATATTTTTAGTGTTGGATTAATCATGTCAAACTGATCTCAAATGGACGCACCAGATTATGCCACGTGTCGCAACGGTAACATTTCAAAAAAAATTTACCATTGGAAATCCTACAGTACAAATCATCTAACTGTTAGAAATCCAGCAGCCCATAAAGGGCAACGTCAACTAGCTATTGGAAGGAATATAATTTCTGCTACAGTGGGGTCCACCAATGTAGTTTATGTCGGCTACTCTCTTTTCTAGGCATGTGTGTTACCACACCTGACACAAAACAATTTAAAAAGGGCGCTAACGTTTGCTTGCCATCTAGCAATATGCCGGACTTGAGAATGCCAAGCATTTGTGACACATCCTGCTCTCGATGATGGCCACGTGATGGCCGACACCCGATGGTGACGCAAACCATTCTAACACACTTATGTTGAAAACATGGAACTACACATACAAATTCACTACAAACAAATTGAACATAATTCATAGTTCATATTTTTAGCAGAACATGTTCAGAGCATACTACTAAACAAGAATACAGCAGAAGGAAATATTATAAAAAGTACAATTACAAGGGAGGAGTCCTACACTGAGAGGAGGACACAAAGTTACTGGCACATAATGCCTCGACATTGGGGTCGTACGCCTCATTTCTAGGTCCTGAAGGGGGCGCAAAACAAAAGGTGAGTGGACCAATGTTTATAATAATAATAAGTAAAATCCACTTTTCTTTGAACATACTAATCCCCATTTTGAAAAAACAATATAATACAACATAGTAGGTTTTTTTGAAAACTCTAGCATGCCATGAAAGAGTTCGTAATTCATATAACAAGGTACTTAGATAGAGGTATCATAGTTGCCTAAAAGCAAATCCATCACCCGAAGGTGAAGCTGTACAACACTGGATTACGTCAATGAAGAAATACGGGAGGCCCCATCATCCGAAGGTGAAGCTGTATGACATTGGGTTGCACCAATAAAGAAAAACATATCATAAAATATCTCAATATGTGTAAACTAAGTCATATGGCTATGGACAGATACATAGTCATCTGGTGTGCATGTGTTGTATTATTACCCACTGAGTAAGCACAAAAAATATAAACCACATCTTTCATACCATATCACCGGAGCTAAAAAACTCAAATCATTAAATCAGAGCACCATGGGATCCTTTTAGCTCAAACTATCACCATAACTCATAATAGGTCATAAACGTAAAATTATTAAATGATAAATCTTATTCATAAATTATTTCAGTAAACGTAAATTCAATAATTCATAAAATGTAAAGCCTAGTATTTTATAAAATCATGCAATTTGAAAATGGGTCCACATACAGATACTCTGTTATCGAAGAGCCATTCAAGTTAAAGAGGGTAAGATCACTTCCAACCAACAACCTAAACACAAATAGGGACCATTTAGCAAATATTTACTAAAACAATCAAATTTGGGGAAATGGATGACGAATTCAAATTCAGCACGTCGAAAAACCTAAGGAGTTCCCTGATGTGGCTACAATTCGAGTTACCACACGCTGCCAAGCACCAAGTTGGGTCGCCAAAAAGTTGCCTGAAAAAGTCGCTGACGTTGTCGTTCCACAGTACCTCAGTGGAAACATTTGTACTCCACGCGCCGAGCACAGCAACCTCTCACGTGCCCTACGTGCCTGCAAGTACACTGTACTCGCATTTTCCATGAAACTTGCAGGTTTTGCAGGTGATAGAACCAAATTCCAGAGCTTATTTCAAGCTCAAAATTCACCATTTTCGATGTTCCAACTATGGAAATGGAGATTGGAATGAATTAAGGGAAGAGAGTTATACCAGTTCGAAATCTAACAAAGGTTTGAGATAGCCGAATAATCAGTCGGAAAGTGGCTTAATGGCCACAATTTAATTTTCCTAGAAAACTGAGAACAACTTCCCTAGGGTTTTCCTGCATTCAACACATTACCAAGCCTTTCAAAACTATCCTAATCGTATTCTGAAATATAATATAAGAAATTCTCGATGGTTTTCGAGGCACACTTTCGTTGGAAAAAGCAAGAACTTGCCAAAGAAAGTCTTAAACAGTGATGGTGTGACTGTGTAGAAGAAAGGATCCAGAGGAAAGAGGGATCTCTGCCTGTATGAGATCGTGACTGGGAAGGTTTGAGGTGGTGGTGCTCGCTGTAAATGCTAAGGTATGGTGAAGGTGGTTTGTTTCCACGAAAAGGGAGGGAGAGTTCTAGAATGAGAGACAGAGAGAGTCACGAGAGAGCTGAGATATGAGAGAGAGTTTGGGAGATGAGAGGTTAAGATAGAGTCTAATGAGAGACTAAAAAGAAGGAGAAGAATAATCGGGAAAAAAGGAACATTTGAGGAACAAATGAAATGGGAAAATTCTCGAAAATGTAAAATTATCGAAATACCCACAACATTTCGAAATTTGTAAAAACTTCGTTTTAGCTTCGAATTCAATTATGCTCGCAGCCACACATTTGTAACGATGAGTACTGTGTGAATATGCTAAATACGTGTCATTACGCGATAGTCAACGAAAGTCAACTGTTTCACCTCTAGGGGCATTTTCGTAAATTTCCAGTTGTAACGGAGATCCTGACACGGAAGGTCACGAGCTTAGGGAATGTAGCTTCGCACGGGCTGTTTGGTTTACATCTCCTCTAGGCTTACATTCGTTGACCTTTCGCAACAATTTGACGAGGGAGTAGTTGTTATTGTTAGTGGACCAAAAAAGTTTGACATTTTTTGTATGGTTCTTTGGATGTTGTTGCAAGAGAGAAATGCTATGGTTTGGGAGGGTAAGCATGAGCAGCAAATGGAGGTAATCTAAGGCCATTTCCAACTGAAATGGCCAAACATAACCCTGTCTAGAATTATAGCCCTATAAGAAAATATTTTTAAATGAACAATGTCAGACCATATTTATATACCATCTCTAACTGAAGGGGCTTAGCCCCTTCCTTAATTTATTAGTTTTAAGTTTATACTTCAAATTTATTGGTTATTTTAATTAGGCTAGCGTTGAATGTTCTCAAATCTAGCTATTGAGTTTGAATCAATTATTATTACAGATGAGCTATGCCCCAAAAAAAGGGCTAAGAGGGGGGGCTGTACTTGGCCAACCTGATGCCCCTTTGGCCAAATAATGGCCTGGTGGGCTACCTAGAATTATAGCCTAGCCATCAATTGGAGATGAATTTTTGGACAAATGAGGCTATTATTTGGCTTTTAGACCTTTAGCCTTCTCCATTGGAGATGGCCTAACGTGTTCTCAGTTGGCATCATGTTTTCCAACTGGCCAATCCTAAGCCAAGGCTCCCTAAAAAGCGAATGCAAGCTAAGTGGATGGTGCCTAGGGAGGAATGGGTAAAGATTAATGTGGATGAAGCTACACGGTTTGCAAATAATTTGGGTGGTGTGGGAGTGGTAATTTGGGACTGAAATGGGCACTTTGTTGCTACAAGGGCTTGGAGGAGGGAGGGGATTGGGTCGGTGCTACATGTAGTATTACTGGCAATGATGGAAGGTCTTTAGCTTGCACAACGCTTGGGTGTACATCAGGTTGTGGTGGAGAGCGACTCTACTCAGGCTCTGGCTGCGATCAATGCTTACTCTAGTAATGTTTTTGCATTGTGTCTGCTTGCGGAGGATGTATGGCAGGTTGCAACTGCACTCCATCCCACACAGTTCGTGCATGTCCCTAGAACTTGTAGGGATAGCCATAAAATAGCTCATGTCCTTATCCAAGATTTGATGTAATCTCCATTTGAGTATAATATATCGTTGGTTCTTTTAAAAAAAAAACATCTCTTTTACAAATGCTCCAAGATTTTTTATTTTTTTTTAATTTTCTAATTTTGGCTAAAAAGGAGAGGATATTGTGACAAAAAATTAATAAAATTGTGTATAAAAAACAAATTATTATTATTAGGGTAAATTACATAGAAACCCCTCAGGTTTGAGGTCTATTACAACCTCATACAACATCTTTAAAACATTTTACTTTCATACCTCACGTACTATTTTATTTCAAAATAATACATCCGTTACATTTTCCATCCATTGGTCTGTTTTTATACACTAAAAATATTATAATATTAACCCTATTTAAAAATAAAAATAAAAAAAACAGAAAAACAGAAACCCAAAAATCCTCCCATGCAACCCCACATCCCACCCCCTTACCCATCTCTTCCTTCCTGTCCGTCCGTCTTGTCCACCCCTCCATCCCCTCCACAAAAGCTGAAACCTGCAACCCCCGCACCTCCCTTCTCTCTCCCCCAAAGAAGAAGAAGAAGAGCCCAACCCACAACCCCCCCCGGCGCCTTTACCTCATCCTCCCTCCCTTGCCCCCCAGCACCTTCACCACACCCTCCCTCTCCCCCCACAGCATCTTCACACCCATCCTCTCCCTCGCACGCCCAAACCCAG
Organism: Malus domestica; assembly: GCF_042453785.1. NCBI lineage: Eukaryota > Viridiplantae > Streptophyta > Magnoliopsida > Rosales > Rosaceae > Malus > Malus domestica. Next base: position 11,197,439 of record NC_091672.1, read on the forward strand.
CAACCTTATTTCCCCATCCCCCGAAGAAGAAGAAAAAAAAAGAAAAAGGAAGAAAAGGAAGGAAAACAAAAAAAACAAAAACCAGAGCGGGTTCCCTTCACCACACCCTCCCTCCCCCCCTCAAGCGCCTTCACACCCACCCCCACCCCTCGCGTGCCGAAACCCAGCAACCTTATTTCCCCATCCCTCAAAGAAGAAGAAAAAGAAGAAAAAGAAGAAGGAAAAAAAGGAAGGAAAAAAAACAAAAACAAAAACCAGAGCTGAACCCGCAACCCCTTCCCCCCGCTCACCCAAACCCAGCAACCTTATTTCCCTACCCCCCGCGGCAAACCCCACACCCCCTCCCCACATGAACCCCACTCCTTAAATCCACACCCATTCCTCCCATTTTCACCTCACAAACCCCGCGATGGCGACGTAGACGGGATATGGGTTGTTTTTTTTTTTTTTAAGGGTTACAAGTAAGGGGTTGGGGGAATAAGATGAAGATGGGGGAGAAGAGATGAGGAGTAGGGGGAGGTGCGTTTGTGTTTTCTAAGGTTTTTTTATTTTATTTTTTTAAACTAGAAGATTCAAGTTTTTTTTGAAAAAAAATTAAAAATTTTTTTTTTGCCACGTGGTACACATTTGGCAGCCACATCAGTGTTTAACGGATCAATGAATGAAAAATGTGGCGGAGGTATTATTTTGAAATAAAATAATACTTGAGGTATGAAAATGAAATGTTTTAAAGATGTCGTATGAGATTGTAATAGACCTTAAACCTGAGAGTTTCTATATAATTTACCCATATTATTATTATTATTTTTGGAAAAAAAAAAATCCAAAAGCAGCATCTTCCCTTATCTTCCCTGTTTAGTTTGTGGGTTGGGGTGGGATTAGAAGAAGGTAGAAACCGAAAGGGTTTCTCATCTCCTGTCTCCTCGTTTTCCTTTGTAAATGCTTTCAGACCAATAACACCCGCAGTCCCTCTTCTTCCTCTTTGACCCGCCCAACACAGGGCAAGAGAGAAGAAGCAAGAGGAATCCAATTAATCATTACAACCTTCTTTTCTCTTCTATTCTCTTCTTTTCTAGAGAGACAAGGGAGAGAGAAACCAGCTCTTATCCTATCCATGGAATCCTCATCTTCTTCAGCTTCCAGCGATGGCCTTAACCTCAAAGAAGGGTCAATCGTTGACCCTTTCTTGGTCGAGGCTCTCCAGAATCCTCGTCACCGACTCACCAGTAAGTTTTTTTTTGTTTGATTTTATCTAATTTTTTATTATCTCTTGTTCTAAACCCTAGTTTAGTGTTGGATTTGATTTTGCGTGTATGGGTCTTTCTTTTGCTTTATTTGTGTGTTAAATTTTAATAATTTTGGATTTCCGATTTCGAAGTTTATGGGTCTAAGGGCTTATCTTTTTTGTTTAATTGTAAGTGGTTTTGGTTGAATTTGTTGGATTTGAATCTGGGTTTATTGTTATCTTAGATCTGGGTTTCTTATTGGTACCGCATGATATGATGTTGAATGTTTTCTATTCATGCTGAATTCTTTTTGTGTGTAATTTTGGACGGATCTGTTATCGATTCATTTATCCTCCCAAAACATGTTTATGAATGAATATGAAATTGGCCAATTATCTCTTAATTGTTTCTTATCTTGTCAAACCTTGATATGGTTAAATCAAATCCCAGAGTAAGCAACATTTAATCTATACGATTAACCTTGTCGTCGATTGTCCCCCTACGCGTGCTCTTTTATGCATTTGTGTCCTAGTTTTTGGCGACGGTTTCTTTGAATAGTTTGATATTTTACTTTTCTAATTAGCCGGATGTCTCTTCTTTTCAGTTTTGCGAATGGAACTTGATATCCAGAGGTTTCTGAAAAGTCCTGATCAGCAGCTGTTCGAGTTCCAACATTTCCCTACATCCTACCTTCGACTTGCTGCACATCGTGTTTCTCAACACTATGGCTTGCAGACTATGGTTCAGGATTGGGGCTCAGATGGTCAAGGGAATAGGATTTTGGTGAGGAAAACAGCAGAAAGCAAATACCCAGCAATTCAGTTATCCGAAATACCGGCTAAGCAGTCAGAAAACAATAGACATGAGCAGATTAAAATTGTCATCAAGCCCAGGTCTGATAAAAATAATATGAATGGAGCTAATGGAGCTGGGATCAAACGAAGTCCTGTGAGAAGTGTGGAAGAGAGGAAGGAGGAGTACGATCGGGCACGGGCTCGCATCTTTAGCAGCACTAGCAGTTCTGATTCTGATGATACGCCTTTTCAGTCTCTTACGGATGTGAAAAATGCATTTTTGAGCAGGGATGAGAATGAAAGTTTTAGGAACTCTGTGGTTGATTCAGAAAAGAATTTAAACGTAAAGGATCTTGGTTCTTCATATCGAGTTGCCATTTTTAGAGATAGGGAAAAAGATCGTACTGACCCAGATTATGATCGAAGTTATGAAAGGTAGGTGTCTATCTATTATATCAAAGAATTTGAGAGAACTTTGAAGATCTCTCAACCTAATAAGGACACTACAATCTTTGCACTGCTATACCATGTGTGCTTTCTATTACCTCTATTTCTTGAAACGCTTGAAAACTTTGATCTGGTCACCACCAGCTATCCTACTTTTACATATGTTTTCATATCTTGTGATCATGGAACTCTTTGTTTTAATATTAAGACATATAAACATACTAGATTTGCATTCTGAGCACAGTAATATATACAATTTTGTGTTGGAAATCAAATAAATAAATTATTAACTGAAAATGTTTAATTACACTACTGATACAGGTATGTCAGGAGTCTTCCTACCAATCAAGGATTTAACTTGGCACCTTTCAATATGCAAAAGGTTCAACCGCAGTTTTTGCAGTACGATGCTGTTTTCTCTCAGATGCCTAGGCATCAAGCTTCAATTAGTTATGGGCCTCCTTCAACCCCAGCTATGAGCCCTTTTTGTGCTGTGGGATTCAATCAGACATCTAGAGATGCTACGTACATGCAGTGGCCAAGTGCTTCAATGATGTATGCACATTCGTATGATCAGTTTAGGCAAGCTGTTATCCAGGTAACCAAAACTTAATACAGAAAATGGTTTGTTTGGAAGAAATTACAGATAGCTTTAATGTTAAGTTTTTGAAGTTGTGTTGCCACTTTAAACTTGCATGTTTTCAAATAGCTCCTCTTTTCCATGGTTCTTATATTACTTCAATTTTTTTCCGCGTCTTTCAGTTTACTTGATGCTAGAACTAATATCCCTCTAGGTGGGGTCACTTCTCTTTAAAATGTATTTGTTAATTAGTGCACAAAACTGAAGTGTTTTGAAGTTTCAAGAATCGGTAGGAATTTTGACAGTTCACCTCAGGAAAATGTGTGACAGAAACGTTGGTGTACAAAGGCTCAACCTCATGCCTTTGAACTTGGTGTACACTTTTGGCTGTTGTATCGTTGAATATTAATCTATAGATATAGAGAAATGAAGGATGGTGGGAGACGTGTAGAAGAAATGGAAAAGGAAACGCATGCTAAAAAAAACAATTTAAAAGTCGTTTTCACATCTAAGATTTTGTTTCCATTTATTCATTCTTTATTTCTTTCCCTCTCTACCATCACCCTGTGTCATCCCACATTTCTCCCATATACATTCTTCATATCTGCAGCACAAAAAAGTGATTAATCAGGCCCTTAATTTGGGCTATAAAGCATTTAGTGGAATACTACCTGTGCGTGTATGTCTGCTGTGCTTATCTTGTTTTTGCTACTGAATGTACGTATGCTTTTACTGGTCTCTTTGCAGGCTCCATTCTGTCACCAACCCCTGAGCTTTCATTCACAAAACCATTAATCCACGTTTAGGCGGGGATTTTACAACGGAGATGCAAGCAGAATTCTTTGTTCTTCTAGGATTAAAACAGAGTTAGGTCATTGTATTGAGACTTGGTGCCGCACAAGCTTTTTCCCTCCCGTTGTAGTTTGTGGTGGTGTCTGCTATTTTTGATCTTTTATATAGCCGAGGACTCTATTGTATTGTAATGACTCTTTATTCGACTATTGCCTAGCAACATTATACTTTTCATTTGGTGGGTCCTACTCTTTGTGATAACTCTTGATGTGTTCTTATGTTATTTGCATTGAGGTGTTCAGTTTGTTTTACGAGCTCCAGTTGGCTCTTATGTTGCTTCTCATATGAGTTGAGCTCGAGCCTCAGGACATGCCGATTGCGTTTTCAGCGTGTTCGGTTCTTCAATGAAATTTGCAATTTGATGCCCATTTTGATGTAAATTTCGGTGAAATAAAGGTCAAGTTTCAGCTGTTGTAAATTTTTTGGTTTAGGAATCCATAATGGGAGAGTTTGGACTCGCTTTTGATTGAGGCTCGCTAGGACTCTTCCTTACTACAATCACTGTCTGACAGTCCAATATAATTCATGAATATAAATAATTACTATTTGACCGTTGAAATGGTGATTATATTAAATACATATAAGTATTTTTGTTAAATCTCAAAAATAGATTCACGAAGTTTTAAGTGTTGAACTTGTGGGTCTCAGAAATTGCACACAATTAGATAGAAATAACTAAGAAACAAATTCACCTTGATTTAAATAAAATATTAATACATAACTACTTAAACTTTTAAGGTGATTTAAAATTGGTCTAAACTTTTTAATATATTTCAAATAACTACATAATGTTTTGGAAATAATCAATTGTTAGGTAACTAGCATTAAGTGATGATGTCACTATGTCACTACCATTAATTAATGACCTAACACTCCTGCAAATCATCACTTAACACTAGTGACCTAATGAATGTCTAGTTTTAAAACGTTAAGTAGTTATTTAGAATGTTTTAAAAGATTGAGACCAATTTAAAATTACTCATAAAAGTTGAGTAGTTATCTCCCTCAAAACTAGGGTTGAAATAGCTTATTCATACTTCCATCTCAAAATCTTTGCACCTATTTCTACATCACTCCCATCTCTAGATATCTCCTCATCTCCCATCTCAACATCAAACTCAAGCAATGGATTTGTAAATGTCCCAAACCCGTTTCCTTTTCATCTTCCCTTTTATTGAACTATTCGATGGTTCATCGCAGTGTCATTGTTCAACTGTCGATATGTCATATTTCTAGTCGTGCACGTCATTGCGTGCTTTATAACGGGTCAGTTCGACCCACTTGTACAAAGTCTCATTAACTTAATGCAAGGGATCACAGATAGGCCTATAAATATGAGGCTCCATAGCAAATGAGTGACCCTTTAACTACAATACAAATGAAGGAGCGACTTTTTAGATACAATACAAACCTAGAAGACTCGTAAATTTTCTGCATTGTTCAACACTCTCGAGACGAGCCACAAAAGACATAACCAAAGTGCCAACTCCTTCACCACCCAAATCAAACCTCTATAATTCTTGGATTAAACTCACACTTTGTTATTTTCAAACACCTTTGGAAATCAAATTAAAAGATCAATTCCTGTAAATAATTTACTCAAAAGATTGTAAACGTAAACATTCATTTAGTGGAATTTATTATTTTGTGGTCAAGCCGTATAAATGGTTCATGTGGTCATAATGTATTCGGAAGATAACTCATTTCTTAAAAAAACTCGAATTTAAACTCATGTGGTGTACTCTGTGAGTAAATTTAATCCAAAAGTAAATTTTCCGTATTTATGGGTAAAATTGTAATCTGATGTGTACACCTTCTTCTGCCTGCATCTCCCTACGCAACCCCAAACTCAGTTCGCGCGCAAGAGAAAATGGAGAGACCATTTTCAGTTTTCCACAGAGCTACCACCGCAACCATGGTGCCACCGTGTCTCCATGGGCCAAACCGGGCGCCTAGGCCCTCGCCGTCGGTTGGTCGTTGCTGGCTACCGCTTAGAAGAAGAAAGTGAACGCGGAAAAGAAAAGTCTCAGTGGAGGGGAAAACGAAACAGAGATACACACCATACCATCGAATAATCGGATTCGATCTTAGAGAAACCAAAGAGAGAGAGAATTCAAATCAGCGAGAAAAAGGAACGGGAAAAAAAAAATGAACAAAGTCAAGAGCTTGTTGAAGCCGAAACCTAACCCTTCGGAGCAACTCAGAGAACGGCAGCGGCGCCTCCGCCATGAGTGCCGCAACATGGAGCGCCAAATCAGAGGCAAAAGCTTCCTCCTTTCTTAATTTTTTTTCTTCTCGTTTTCAAATTATATGTAATTTTGCGTTTTGGGTTCAATTTATTTGGTGCAGAGTTCTTTTATTTTGTTCTTAATTCTTATCAATAATTTGAATTTTTGGGCTGAGATGGGTTTGTGTGTAACTGTTGATTAATTATAGTCTAAAAAGAAAGATGGGGTTTTTGTTTCATAGATATACAGAGAGAAGAGAAGGCCCAGGCGCCGGGTTCGGCTTCCTGCTCCTCGGCGGCGAGGGCCCAGGTGCCGGGTTTGGCCCACGGAGACACGGTGGCCGTCATGGTTGCGGTGGTAGCTCAGCTGAAAATAGTCTCTCTTTTTCTCTTGCATAGGGGAGATGCAGGAAGAAAAAGGTGCACGTCAAAGTATAATTTTACCATGTATTAACCGATAGATAACAAAAAAAATCATTTTTTTGACTAAATTTGGTAACGGAGTACACCATATAGATTTAAATCCGAGTTTTTTTAACACATAGATTATCTTTCGAATATCTTATGACAACATGAATCATTTATCCGATTTGACCTTATTTTGTAGACGTGCTATTGTTTCATTCGAACAAGAACGTTTGAATTTACAACCAAATTTAAATAATAGAATGTATAAAACATAAACGATAGAACACAATACTTGAAGACAGTCAAATATAAATATAAACGTCCCTTTTGTCTTTCTTTGACGTTGGAACACAATGTCTCAATTCTTTTTTTTCTTTTTTAACAAATGATATTATCTGCCACTAATACTACGGTCTAGTGGTATTCCTCTTCACTTGTAAGTGCGAGATCTTAGGTTCCATTCTCACCAAAGGTGAATTTGAACCACATTATTTCGAGCCCATTGTGAGGTTTAGTCTACCCCCACCCCTTTAGTGTAAATAATATCGTGTGTTCAAAAAAAAAAAAACCAACAAAACAAATGATATTATCTACACTAGGAGGTGGGAGAGTGATCTTTGACGATAATTGAACTTAAGACCTCTCACTTACTAGTATAATGGAATATCACTAGACTGTAGTACTACACCCCGAAGGTGTTACCTTTGAGTATACCTATGATCCTCTATACATTTTTGGCATAATAAGACCTTTGAAGAGGTTATGGGATTCGAAGTTTCATATCTGAGTTCAACTTTGCGCTTTGTTGTACTTAGCTCATTGAGTTAGATAGAACATCTCCTTCGTTGTTGATATATTGGTAAATATGCAGCATCATGCCTACATGCAACTAGTGAATTGGTATTGAAGACGTTTTTCCGCTACCCTGAAAGGTACTACAGATTTGGGCTAATCCTAACGTATCCTTAAAGGATTCGAACCCCTTGATCCTCAAAATGATGATTGCCTTGTTTGTTATGTTAATGCTTGTTACTTATCAAACCTGCACAAGGCACATCCCTAAATGGTTATGTCTTTACCATTAGGGATATTGCAATATATTGGAGGTCTATGATATGACCTTAGTTGCAAAATCTTTGAATCTTTCGAAGCACTTGTTGTTCATCTATCGTTGAGTCCCAACAACGATCCGTGTAAACTATGCCACATGTATCCACTCGACTAAGACATGATACATCAACAAAATCAACGCCAAGACATATTTTGTCTATGTCACATCAGCAAAGCATCAGAAGATTGAAGTCATGCAAGCTGACCCCATATAACCTTGCCGACCTCCACACGACGTCACTGCCGAAGTCAACCTTCCAGAAACTTGTCCGAGGAATTAGTATGCCTAACTATTCATATGCAATGCTTGTAGTTCTCATCTGGAAGTTTTGTCAAACTCAGAAGGAGTATCCAAAAGTATACTTACTTGATCTTGATGTGAAATTTAACTAGCATACAAATTAAACCCTATTAAGATAGTTGTAGTAAGGATAAGTAGGGATCGTTCTAGACCGGGGATTAACTAAGGATGCTAATCAACACAAATAAGACTCAAAAACACTAAACTAGACTCAGGAACACAAAACTAGACTCTTATGACTTAAAAATGACTCAAACTACTCAAAACAATACAATACTAGCAAATAGACTCAAAACAAACTCTAAGGAGTTATTTGGACGAATTTAAGACTAGTAAGACTCAAAACACTCAATTGGACAGATTTAAACACTTTTCTAACTAATCTAACACACTTAATTAAAGGGGGATTAATTTGGACGAAATTTAACTAAACTAAACAGATTGCAAACCAAAGTAAACTAGATATGAAATTGGGTGATTTGAATGGTAAAAACTTAGCCAGAGAATCCTTCTCCACCCATGAAACATATTCAACATAAATCGATTTCCAGTATTGTTTCTTTAAACCATGAATAACAATGCCCCAAATTAATTGTGAATGCACTAATTAACTTTCAGATTTCTCTAAATTCATTGAATTGAATGGACAGCGCACCACAACAAAGTATTCTTCTCAAGTCCCTATATAAACAGCATAATAGATATACATATCAAAGATCATTAAGTTCTATGAAAATCATAAGCATTGTCAAGGCAATCGTAACTATGAACTGCATTATACTCTTGCCAAGAATTTACTTAACATGATTGTAACTAGCAATCTCCACTACTTTTAATTATAAGGTTATAACGATTAGGTGAAATTCCCTTATAATCTAGCATTAAATCCCTGCATGCAAACTAAGTATGCATCCTCAATCAACACACAAGAATAAGTTCTCAATACGCAGATAAGTAAATCACATTCATGTTTTACGAAACCTTAACTGAAAGTAAACAATTCATATTAAACATATGTCCATGGCTTCGAATTCACCTCTAACTAAAAGGAATTTAGTTCCTCATGTTCATAATAATTAAAAAGCAAAGTAAAATAAACATGGCAACGAAACGAGGGAAGAAGGAACTCTTAAAACTCCAATGGTTGCAGGTGGCTTGCGGCACAAGGTCCTCTTCCTCCAATGGAAGCCACAACAAAGCTTCTTCTTCTCCAAGGTTGTGGCTGAATGTGTTTATGTGATGTAGAATGAATTGTGCGAAATATATGAGGGGTGGTGCTATGAATTGTGCGGCATAATGATTTATTTATATGCTAGGGTTTTCACAAATTCTGAAGGGAAAAGGCTTAGGGTTTATGGCACCAAATTCTTGGATGACAAGGATAAAGCTCGGCCCAATCCAAGGGGGAAAAGAACTAGGGTTTGTGCAGATTTTAGGGCTTCTAGAAGGACAAGGATGCGGCATATGTTAGGGACAGGGATACGCCTTCTAGAAGGGTATTTGTGTAGGTTTCTAGAAGGAACAAGGATAAAACATGTGGCACCTTTATAGGAACATGTTGTGGCTTCTAGAACCAAGTATTTAGGTCCCCTTGCAGCTGATTACTCATCTTCCAAGTCTTGAATTAATTTCTCCATCTCTTTAGCACATTCCTCGCTTCATTTGATCTTCAAAAAAATCCATTCCTTTTGCTCCACATGCATGTTATCCATTTCAACCCAAAAGTGCTCTAAAATGCACCAAAATACACTTTCTTGCCACTTTTGCCATTTGACCCTACAAACACACAAAAATAGGATAAAGTACTAAAATAACTAGGAACTAATAACATAAATGCAAGAAAACAAGCTAACTAAGTCGCATAAATATGCTCCTATCAGATCTTAATGTACTTTTTTCCCTACGATTAGGAGCATTTTTCCTACTGAGTTTTTGCTACCTAACTAGGTCTTGACGAGGCACCCATCCTGGGCTAATGATACCCTTATGAGCTCTTCTACTTGCGTCCAGAAGATGTTTAGTTTTGACCTAATACAACTTCTCACGTTTCTACTTAGTCTATGGGTTTTTCTCCCACCTTGGGTTTTACCATAGCGAGGTTTTGTGAGTTTTACCTTTTATGCATTCTTTTGTTGATTTGAGACTCACATTTGCTCATTATGCCGACGACTTCATCAACTGTATTTACTTCATCGATGAAGAACTGATGCGCCATTTTCTTGAGTATTTACACCCTCAAGGAGGAGTGTTGCAGTCCTATTAGATTAGGAAGTGATCATGTAAATCCTATCATATCTGGAATATCCCTTAGACTAGATATTATCCTATTAAAGTTGTAATCCTATTGTGGTAAGGAATTTTCCTTCCCTACTACTACTATAAATAAAAGCACAATAGGGTGAGATAACACACACCTCAAAATGGCACATCTCTCTCTTTCTCTCTATGCCACCGCACGCCCTCTCTCTTTATCCTTTATATTGTTTAGTAAATGAGGCCTATAACAAAAGAGTCATATTTCTACACATTAAACATTTGCCCATATATGTTTTGTCATCTCCTCTCCTCTTTTTGAAAATTTGACAAGTTTTTAAATCCTTTACATGGCAGGAAATATGAGAAATTCATAACATATGATATGCCCATAATGCAATTGACAACAACTAGCATTTGGCAAGACATAAGAAGGTTGCTTTTTTTGCTCGGATTGAATAATAATAATAATTCAACCATGTGGGCTGCCTATACTCAAACAAAATACATCTCATATTTTCACTAATGTTTTATTTTGTGGGTTATTGTCACGTCCCAAACCCGGGGTCGGTAATAAAAACTCGAACCCGAATCCAAAACGTGAGTTAAAAGCTCAATAAATAAAAGGAAATTGACATGGTTTGAAAAAAATGAACTTCTCTTATTAAAATAATTCATGATTCTTAAACAAATCAAGAATTCTTTACAACATATAGTAAATAAATGAATAAACTTTCTCTACTCCCATCTAATCCAATCTCATCCTGCCTACCCTCTTGAATGTCTAGTTCGTAAACCTGCATAACAATAGAGGGATGAGCTTTAACAGCTCAGTAGGGACATAACCTTATCACAGTAAATTGACAATATTAAATTAAGTGTCATGAAATCATATAGTCAAATATCAAATCATTATTGATAATAATGCATGAATGCAATGCAACCTCTTCAACTACCCCCGTTATTTATATAATAAAACACGAGGACCTGCACGTCCCATACCATACATTTTACCCCTGCAGCGGTGGTTCGAATATTCTATTATAGAAACTAACCCCTATATGATATCCCAAGTTCATAAACCCCTTTTACTAGTCATCTTATCTAATTCATTGATCTCCAGCCCAAATCACCCACATCAACAATTCTCGTCGATATCCTATTCTACTGTGCACATCGGGCTAGCCAGGAACTGGTTTCATAATGAATAGATTCAACTACACAAAAGATCCTTTCCAACTACCCTCATTTCCATACTTCCAATCTGAATACTGAAATTCCCAACACATCAACATGAATGATGCATAAATAATATCAATTTATCTTCCACATGTATCATAGTATATTCCTAACGAATAGCATTCCAGCAATAATTCCATATCCAATAACAAGTAAACATTTAACTTAAGCAATTAGCCAATTAATATTCAATCACATTAATCAACCAAAAAGATCAAGAATATTATAGCAATTCACGAAATTTAATAAAATTAATTTCCGTAAAGGTCTTCCTTATTTCCCCTACCTAGATTCCAAAGCTAAAGCAAAGATCCACCTCACTACCGAATAGCTAAGCTTCACGTACTTATCCATATCACTACCGAAAATAGTTAAGTTCCACGTACTTGAGGAAACTCCCTGATCGCTCTACTTTCTTTTATTTTCTAATCTCTCTATATGTATGTGCGTAGGTATGCATACACGTATGTGCGTAGGTATGCATACAAATATATGCATACATATATATCATATAGTATGTGTACGAACATATCGTTATAAATATATATAGACACTTATATATATATATATACACACACATACACACGTGAGTTGCAGAGCATGCATTGCATGCTAGCTCTCCCTCGAAAACAAATGGAGACGATCTCCTATTTATACCATAAATAAGGTGGCAAACTAGTTGTTCTCATTGGTTTACAAGTTTCTCTACAATCAACTCCACTTGCTATTACACCATTCCACGTTAGCTATAGGCTTCATTAGTCATCAACATAGCCTTCAATAATCATCACTCTAAAGTGCTTACTAAGCACTCTAAAAACACCAAGTGATAACACCTAAGCTACAGACTTTCCACCAAACATACTAATAATAGGATTAGTGTCCTTAGGTAGGCATGGTGAGTAAACACCACGTGGCAAACTTGGCCACTCAATGAATGCCATTTGTCCTCAATTTCCTAGTCCAATTGTAAATTTTGGAATCATAGAGAGTCTGAAATGTATTTCAAAAATACCATGAGCTTATAATAATTCCTACTATCTTCATATAAAGACCTTTTCGATAAATAGTTTCCAAATAATTCTCTAATTTGGTAATAAATTCTTGGGATCTCACAATCCACCCTCCTTGAAATAAATCTCGTCCTCAAGATTTACTTTAAACACTCAATTACTTGACAAGTCCAATGTTTTCACCTTTGATCGGACTCTAATTTCCATGTCAATCCATAGTTGCGTGTACAATAACAATTCATCTAATTCTCCAAGTCAAATTCAAAATCTTAAGCGACTAGTTTCTTGTGTTCATATCTAGTACTTAGTCGAACACACATAAACTTCCAAGAAAAGAAAATTGTAGGTACCTTTGCACAATTTTCTTAGCATGCTATTTATCGTATTTCTTATTCCACAAATCAATGGACATTTCACTGTAGAGTATCAAAGATCTGGTGGCCAGTCGGTCCCTTAACTCGAGCAAATGACAATAATTACATGAATAAGAAAAGAAACAAATAGCTAATACTTTCCGGTCATTATACCGCAAGTGCATTCACTGAATAGTGAACTACTCAACAAACGTAGATGAGTATCTAAATGTCGGATTCTCATCCCCGAATTGTTTCTTCGGCTTCATAGCTTATTGAACTCGTACACTGACCTTGATGGGAATTGCAACTTCAAATTCCTCATGGCATTTTTCTAGTAGTACCTTACCTTTAAGGTAATAAGAAGATCCAATCTTCCATCATTTTGTAAAGATTCCTACTCGCTAATTTTGTCCTCAAATTTTACCTAACACATCAAACATGTGCAAATATTTCCTTCGCATGTCAAACTCTAGTTCTCATGTGGTTTCTTCAGTTCCGTAGTATTGCCATCTCATCTTCACAGGAGGTACTTACCAATTCCTAAGCATTTTCCGTTAAACTATACAAATCGATCCTTTTTCATATGACACATTATGTATAAAGGATCATTTTGACTGCACCTTCAACACTACACTTGTGCGTTAATCTCCACACTTAGGTCATGGATTGAAACTCCAAAACATGTATACTCCAAGTATTTCTCTTGACTGTAAAATATCATCAAGCTCATGCTACCACAAAAATACATCTTATAACTTCAACTCTAACCTCATAATATTTCCCTCCAGAAGTCAAATTTGACAATTCAGCTTATTAATCCTTCATTGATAACTCTTCTTCCCTTGAAACTTAGAAACATTCCATTATCATTCCTTTAAGAAATTTCACCAATTGCATTGTCAACTCTCCAATATGCAATATTCACTTTGTATCAAAACACCATTTAAAATCCTTGTCCCACAAGTCTATCACAATACTATTGTCCACTAATGTCTTCCAAAAATTATGTCTTCAATCTCAATTTGTCAGATCTCATCTCAAACATCCTAAAAGCAGTTCAACTTAAAGTGAATACTCATCCAAGTATTTCTATAAATTCGTACATGCATTACTTATATCTCCAAATCCAAAATAATTAAATCCTCTTTGAAGAGTCACCACTAAATCACATGATGAGAAACTAAAATTTTACAGCAACCTATCACTTTATAATGTCAATCTGAAACTAATTTCATGATTCTACTAAACAACCAATATGTCAAATTATCTGACTATTCTAATCCTCTATTAACCAATAACTTCAACCGTGTATTAGTTTATCAAGGACTAAAATCTTACATTCTCCAATAACTTCATCTTATTTACTACTTCTACTACAAGACTAAATTCCACGTTAACATCCGTAAATTTATTTCTTGAACCTACAAATCCAACACTCCGTAGAGATAATTCATGGTACTAGAGTTCTTCAATTTGAGTCGGTAATACACAGACGTCATATATATTCATGCCTAAGGAACTAGATCATTGATTCATGACTCACCAGTAATATTCATTAAACCTTAAAGATATCTGTGTACAAGACACTCTTAGCTCCAATGATTACTTCCCTTAGTCATATAAACTTATACATATCAATCACTACTTAGCTTCCAAAACAAAGAGAGAATAAGTACTATGCATCATAAGCCCTTTGTTTTGTATTCCAATTATTGATAACCTTATGCATACTAATTATAAAATCATCTCCAAAAATTCAATGACTTTAATACATGTCAAGCAAATAAGAATTCTCTAATAGTCTTATTTTCACCATATATAATTCATATACCTAACTAATCTTAAAAACCTTGTCAATTTGTTCCCATTATTTCCTTTGGTTCAGTAGTAAGCCTTAACTCCACTTTTCCTTCAATTCATATCTTCTTCTTTTTTCTTCTGTTTGAATTCTAACCACAAGACAATTCCAACACAATTCTCATTCCGGTAACTACATTCCAGTCAAGTAGTGGTCCACCTCCAAATTTAAATAGGCCAATCTCTTATTCAATCCTATGAAATTTCAAGTCACTAAATTATGCCACTCCCACCTTCCCCTTCTCTATTGTCTTTCACTCTTTCTTTATACATCTATCACCAAGAGTGTATACTTGTGGTTTTAAAATCCTCAGCTCCTCAATTCTTTTTTCTTCTTAAAATTAACATAAGCTTATCCTCTAAAAATTACTCTCCTTCCGTACAAACGATATTATTAATATAGTTGCTCTTTTCTCCAACTTAATTTGATATCCAAACTCGCCATATCTTCCTCAAACTAGCTAACAAACAACCAAAGTTCATCCCTCATCTTAGAGCATCTTTCATCATCTCTACTATTTATTCAAGCCTAATTTATCATTATACAAAGTCTCAACAACATATTTATACATTTCCTTTGAATTCTTCAACACTGAAACATGTAGAATGCCTTCTGCATCAATATAGGTTCTCTCAAACTCTTCTGACTAGAATATAAATACCCAAGTCCTCATATTGAAGCACTAATTTTCCTTCATAATTATGATTCTCTGTATATAACAATAATTTTGCAAGTGATTCTCTAAAATCGTGAACCAACACTGAATTCAAGCCTAACTCCTCGAGCTCATATTTGTCACATCCCGGCCAGGGTCCACCACATCCCAAGCCCGTTCCATCACTGTAGCATGATATTATCCACTTTGGGCTTACCATTCCCTCACGGTTTTGTTTTTGAGAACTCATGAGCAACTTCCCAGTGGGTCACCCATCCTGAGAGTGCTCTAGCCTCCTTCTTGCTTAACTTCGGAGTTCGGACGGAACCCGAAGTCATTGAGCTCCCAAAAAGCCTCGTGCTAGGTAGAGGTAGGGATGAGAATATACATTTAAGGATCACTCCCCTGGGCGATGTAGGATGTTACAATCTAACACACCCCGACCGAGGTCAAGGCATACTGGCCGTCACGTGAGAGTGACATAGCCATGTACACAGTGTAGAAGCGATAAAGATAGCAAATATACGAATAATTGAAAACCACATTTCTAGAGTGCACTACTAACAGGAAGTGACAGGAGTTAGTTACAACCGTAAACACTCCTAATCAGAGCATAATAAGTTTAAGTGCAGTCCAGTAAGACAAGTACTAGTTACACAGTACCAGGAATGTCCTACTATTAATCAATTAGTTCAGAACTGTTGACGATCCCGAGCCACCAACAACAAGCTTACTTAGAACCTGGAGGGGCGCAAAACAGAAAACGTGAGTGGGCAAAAACAAATGTTTTACAAAATCATTTCATTTATCGATATACTAATCCCTCACTGTAAAACATGTATAATTTTCCCAGAATCAAGATATAAGCATATACATATATATATCTGAAATCATATCAATTCAGTTCATGCTTCACATAATCATATTCATATGTATGCCATGCCAAAATATAACAAAGTAAACAATCCAGGTAAGAATAATTTCATAGAAATATGATATGTTAGCCGGAACTCCTGTGGTAGTCTGTACGGCTGGATTCATAGCTCAAATTCAATCTAGCCGGAGTCATTACTATGACCTATACGGCAATATATTGCACATAAGTCGGAACCACTGAAAAGGGGTATGTACGACAATATCGAGTGAAATATAATTATGCTCAATTCTATTCTCTCATAATAGCCAGGCAATAAATCGCTAGTCACCTATGAGTCGGAACCATAATTAAGGTCTATACGACAAGACTGTGCACTTAAGTTGGATCCAATATGAGCATATAGTGCGGGAGGTGACGTAAATAAATTGGCTTATAATTCTCATCTCTGGCTAAATCACAATCACCCTAGGTGCAATTTTATGAGCTCAACATTATTTAATCACATATCACATCATCGATGATTCACATAACAAAACGTAACTCACCTGAACTTACCTATGCCTTCACAGCATCACATATATATATATATATATATATATATATATATATATGCCACCAGGAATGCATATTCAAAATATAAAAGCATTTGGCATTTTATTTTAAAGCATACTTTCTTTAAAATGCATTTCTGGGAAATATATCAAGTATATAAATATATACTGAAAACAAAAGCCCACTCACTGGTATGTCGACGGGTCGTAACCACCGAGTCACCCGTGGATACGTTCATCCTCGGGATAAGTCTCACCTATATGCGAATTAACTATAAAAACGTTATTTTAAAGCACATTGACAAAACTAGCTAATAACTTCTCATACATTGCTCAAAATGGGTATATGAATATACCACAGTGATCTACATAACCTCATGATCATCCTATATTTTTAGAATTATTTTTGGACCACACGCAACCATGCGCCGGTAAGGGCACGGCAAAACGTGCCGGCAAGGGCATGGTAAAACGCGCCCCCATGGGCGGCTAAACCTGATGGATTCCCTAACCACCGTTAGGGAATATTCCGTTAAACCTAACAGATTTCGTTAAAATTGACTGAAGGCGTCAGCATATTCCGTCTAAACTAACGGAATATGCCATCATCTTCTCCGGCAAGTCGCCGGTTGTCGGAAAACAGGGTAAAACTTTAAAACCCTTGTTCTCACTCATTTCTTCACCAAAACTTAAGAAATTTAAACCAAAATGAAGCTAAGGACAAGTAGAAACACGATATAACAATTTGGGTCCTTGAAATTCACGAGAACACGTCAGAAGTTACCTCGACTTTCCGGCCAAATTTAAAACTTCTCGATCTCCACTTTCTGACGTCCAAAATCCTCAAACGAACTATCCCTAGCCTCCTAGGGACCTCACAAAGCTTCTTATAAGCTTCAAATTCCATAAAAATAAGCCATAAGTTTTTGCATGAACAGTACCTCATTCGAGGTTAGGGTTTTCATGTGATTTCGAAGTAATTCTTACCTGTAAATGGTATGGATGTGTTCATCTGAGCTTTACGAACACAATGGTGCCATTTTCCACTTCGATCTGTCGCGTTTGCAAAGGTTTTGGTTGACGTCCGTACGAGTTCGAAGGAGAGAGAGATTGAGAGTCTGAGAGAGATGAGAGGGTACGGGAGAGAGAAGAGAGGGAATGTGTGTGTGGCCTAGGATTGGTCAACCACCAAAAAGTACCATAACTTAATCCTAATTGGTTCCAAACAATTAGGATTTAAGAATATTAACCCAAAGCTACACTTAAACCACATTACACAACTACGTTCTAGGGTATTTTCGTCAATTCACGCCGTCGATAAATATATATTTGGGATGGGCTGTGACAATCTCTCCACCTTATAAAATTTCGTCCTCGAAATTATACATAACAATTACATCCACTAATAATCATAAAACAATCGTGGATACATCTCTCTCATCCCATCCTCTATCTCCCAAGTAGCTTCTTCCACTGAATGATTTCTCCATAACACTTTTACCAAATGAACTGTCTTGTTCCTTAGTTTTTTATCCTTCCAATCCAACAAAGTCACTGGTTCCTCATCATAAGTCAAGTCCGAATTAATTTCCAAAGGTTGAGGAGGAATCACATGTGAAGGATCTGAAACATAATGTCGAAGCATTGAAATACATCGTGCGCCTTGGACAACTCTGGAGGCAACTGAAGCCTGTAAGCAACCTCACTGACTCGCTCGATGATCATATATGGTCCAATGTACCTAGGACTCAACTTTCCTTTCTTTCCAAATCGTACAACACCTTTCCAAGGTGATAGCTTCAGAAATACCCAATCGCCTACATTATACTTCCGATCAGTAGCATGCTTGTTTGCTAAGCTCTTTTGTCGATCTTGGGCAGCTTTCAGGTTAGACTTAATTACCTGAACATTTTAAGTTGTCACATCCACAATCTCAGGGCCTACTAAAACTCTTTCGCCAACCTCTGACCAACATAGAGGCGTACGACAAGATTTTCCATAAAGTGCCTCAAATGGTGTCATGCTAATGCACGAATGATAACTGTTGTTGTAGGCGAACTCCATCAAATCCAAACAATCATGCCAACTATCTCCAAACTGCAACACAGAAGATCTCAACATATCCTCTAATGTCTGAATGGTCCTCTCAAATTGTCCATCTATCTAAGGATAATATGCCATACTATAAAGCAATCTCGTACCAAGAGCTTCCTGGAATGCTATCTAGAACTTGGAAGTAAATCTGGGATCTCGATCCGAGATAATATTAAGTGGCACACCATGGTACTTCACAATCTGTGATATAAATAACTTAGCTAATCGGCTTAACGAATACTTCTCCCTAACTGGAATAAAATGCGCTGACTTCGTAAGCCGATCAACTACCACCTAAATGTCATCATAACCATTTTGTGTGCGAGGAAGCTTGTACACAAAATCCATAGTAATATTTTCCCATTTCCACTGTGGAATGGGAAGTGGCTGCATCAAACCAAACGGCTTCTTTCTTTCAACTTTAACATGTTTGCAAATGGCACACCTACTCACATATTCGGCAATTTCTCTTTTCATACCTGGCCAATAATAAAATGGTCTAATCGTATGATACATCTTAGTGCCTCCTGGATGCATCGCATATGCCGAAATATGTGCTTCATCCATAATTTCTTTCTTTAACTCTGCATTATTCGGCACATACATTCTGCTTTCCTACATAAGCATACCATCAGTATCTCAAATCTCAAAATCTTTCTTTTTGCCTTGGTTCCTTGCTTGAATTATTTCCTGGGTCTCCTCATCAATCATCTGAGCCTTAAGCACACGATCAATTAAAACTGGCCTAACTTGAAAATTAGCAAGCAGGGTTTCTTCTCGATCTTCCACTCCTAGGTCTACTCCAGTGGACCTCAAATCTGATAGGAGGGGAACATGACAATCATAGATGACATTAAGTCTGGTTGGAGTCTTTCTACTAAGTGCATCTGCCACTGCATTTGCACGACCATGATGATACTCAATCGGGCAATCATAGTCACTAAGTAACTTAATCCACCTCCGCTGTCGAAGATTAAGATCTCTCTGAGTAAACAAATCCTGAAGACTCTTATGATCTGTGAAGATCTTACATTTCTCTCCATAAAGATAATGTCTCCAAATCTTCAAGGCAAAGATGATAGCTGCTAACTCCAAATCATGTGTAGGGTAATTATTTTCATGAGGTTTCAACTGTCTCGAAGCATAAGCAATTACCCTACCATGTTGCATCAATACACAACCCAAACCATTCAGAGAAGCATCACTATAAACCTCATAATTACCGCTATCATCTGGAAGTGCTAGAACAGGTGCATGAGTGAGATAGTACTTCAACTGCTGAAAACTTTGCTTACATTTATTATCCCACTCAAACTTAACATCCTTTCGAGTCATCCTCTTCAATGGCAGAGCAATCACTGAAAAATCCTTAATGAACCATCTATAATAGCCTGCTAAGCCAAGAAAACTCCGTACCTCGATGACGGTTCGAGGTTGCTCCCAATTCTCCACAGCTGCAACTTTATGAGAATCCACTTGAATGCCTTGAGCAGAAATGACATGTCCCAAAAATGCCACTTGATTCAACCAGAATTCACATTTGCTAAACTTAGCATATAGTTGGTGTTCCCTTAAACTGCTCAACACCAACTTCAAATGTCTAGCATGCTCAGCCTTAGATTTAGAGTATACCAGAATATCGTCAACGAAGACAATAACAAACTTGTCCAAATATGGCTGGAATACTCAATTCATCAAATCCATAAAAGCTGCTGGTGCATTAGTTAACCCGAATGGCATCACAAGAAACTCATAATGACCATATCGAGTCTTAAATGCGGTTTTAGGGACATCCTCATTTTTAATCTTCAACTAGTAGTAACCCGACCTCAAGTCAATCTTAGAAAATACACAGGCACCTCTGAGTTGATCAAACAAATCATATATATGAGGCAATGGATAACGGTTTTTAATGGTTACCCGATTCAATTGCCTGTAATCAATGCACAACCTTAAAGTTCCATCTTTCTTCCTCACAAATAAAACTGGAGCTCCACAAGGTGAAGTACTAGGCTGAATAAAACCTTTATCCACTAACTCTTGCAACTGCACTTTCAATTCTCTTAATTCAGCAGGAGCCATTTTGTAAGGAGCCAAAGATATAGGATTTATACCTGGAAGTAGATCAATAACAAACTCCACCTCTCTATCTGGCGGCAATCCAGGCAAATCCTCAGGAAATACATCCGAAAAATACCTGCTCAGGAAATACATCCGGAAAATATCTGACCACACGAACATCCTCCACACTATTAGGAGCATCATCATTCAACACTACATGAGCCAAATATCCTTGACAACAATCTCTTTGCTTTCATGGCTAAAATAATACCATGCCTCACCCTACTAGGCTCTCCTATAAATGTAACTTCAGGTAATCCAGGACAATGAAATGTGACTGTCTTTCCATAACAATCCATCTTAGCACAATTATAGTGCAACCAATCAGTGCCCAAAATCACATCGAAATCCATAATATCCAACGGCATAAGATTAACCGGCATAATAACATCTTCTACTACCACTGGACATCCCGGATATACCCGATCCACAAAACATCTATCCCCTCTAAGCATAGAAAACTCTAAATCATATCCTAGAGGTGTAGGATGGGGTTGTGTTGCTTGAGCAAATGTATAAGAAATAACTGCATGTGTAGCACCACAATCAATCAACACTCTAGCAAAGTGGCCAAGAATATTTAACGTACCCATGATTAAATCTGGATTATTCTGGGCATTTTGCAGTGACATGTTGTGGATACGCCCTTGACTCTGTTGTCGTCCACCGCGACCTCTGTTGGCGTGAATACCACGTCCCTGCCTCTGCTGACCTGACTGCTTTGAAGATCCTGCACTACTAGCGACAATCTCTCCTTACTAGGGCTATCCCCCTTGGTACCACAGAGATCCACCGGTTGAATGTGGTTGATAAGACATAGATCCTCCCTGATACTGAAGATACCCACTCTGATACTGAGGATCCCGAGAGTACTGTTGTTGTCCTGAGGTGTAAGGAGCGGCGTCGCCCTGGTAATGGTAGGCACTTCCTCATCCAGTCTGAGTATAACCACCGCTAGAAGAGCTGGAACTGCCACCACTCCTATTAAACTTCTGAGTCTTGCAGGGTCCCTGAAATGCTTGCCCTTTTCCTTTATCATCTCGTCTCTAGCCCCCATTCTTTCCTTCCTCATCCTCACTTTCACTAGGCATGTTATCTGAGGCCTTAATCCTTAGTAGAATATCATAGAACTCCTGGTAAGAGGCACAATGAGTAGATGTCGTTATGGAACGCCATTTCTTCTTAGTACCCAAACTGAAACGGCGAAGCATCTCTATTGGATTAGCAGCAACCTCTAGGTCATATCTCGACAGATCAATAAACATCCTGTAATACTCATTAGCAGACATTTTTCCTTGCCTTAGATGAGTAAACTCCTGTTTCTTAAGATCAAAATACGCAGAAGGAATGAACCTTTTCCGAAACCGCTCATTAAACAAACCCCAGTCCACAATCTTTTCTGGGGTTATCTCGTAAGACTCCTGTCTTTACCAGGATGCAGGCTGTTATCCCAAAAACCAGGTAGTTGTCTCGACTCACCTATCAGGAGGAAGATTCCTCTGACTCTGCATCACCTGAAGGGTCTTCTCCACATGATTCAGCTATTTTTCTGCACCCTCATGACCTTCATTTCCTATGAAGTGAGTCAACTTCATATTATGAACTGTCTCAAGAGGTGTCCTCTGAGGAGTACGGAATGTTGTCTGAATGGCAGAAACTATAGCTTCCCCTAATTGAGCAATATCAGGGAAACTAGATTCAGCTGGATGACGGGGCTCTCTACGAGGGGACATAGTTCTGACATAAAACATCACAAGGATTAGAACATTCAAGAATTATACAAGACTGCTAAACCTAAGCTTTGATACCAAACTGACACACCCCGACCAAGGTCAAGGCATGCTGGCCTTCATGTGAGAGTGACGTAGCCATGTGCACAGTGCGGAAGCGATAAAGATAGCAAATATACAAATAATTAAAAACCACATTTCTAGAGTGCACTACTAACAGGAAGTGATAAGAGTTAGTTACAACTGTAAACACTCATAATCATAGTACCAGGAATGTCCTACTATTAATCAATTAGGTCAGAATTGCAGACGATCCCGAGCCACCAACAACAAGCTTACTTAGAACCTGGAAGGGCGCAAAACAGAAAACGTGAAGGGGCAAAAACAAATGTTTTACAAAATCATTTCATTTATCAATATACTAACCCCTCGCTGTAAAACATGTATAATTTTCCCAGAATCAAGATATAAGCAAATACATATATATATTTGAAATCATATTAATTCAGTTCATGCTTCACATAATCATATTCATATGTATGTCATGCCAAAATATAACAAAGTAAACAATCCAGGTAAGAATAATTTCATAGAACTATGATATGTTAGCCGGAACTCCTATGGTAGTCTGTATGGCTGGATTCATAGCTCAAATTCAATCTAGCCGGAATCTCTACTATGATCTATACGGCAATATACTGCACATAAGTCGGAACCACTAAAAAGGGGTCTGTACGACAAGATCGGGTGAAATATAATTATGCTCAATTCTATTCTCTCATAATAGCCGGGCAATAAATCCCTAGTCACCTACGAGTCGGAACCATAATTAAGGTCTATACGACAAGACTGTGCACTTAAGTTGGATCCAATATGAGCATATAGTGTGGAAGGTGACGTAAATAAACAAGCCTGTAATTCTCATCTCTGGCTAAATCATAACCACCCTAGGTGCAGTTTTATGAGCTCAACATTATTTAATCACATATCACATCATCGATGATTCACATAACCAAACGTAACTCACCTGAACTTACCTGTGCCTCCACAGCACCACATTTATATATATATATATATATATATATATATGCAACCATGAATGCATATTCAAAATATAAAAGAATTTGGCATTTTATTTTTTAGCATACTTTCTTTAAAATGCATTTCTGGGAAATATATCAAGTATATAAATATATACTGAAAACAATAGCCCACTCACTGGTATGTCGACTGGTCGTAACCCCCGAGTCGCCCGTGGATACGTTTGTCCTCGGGATAAGTCTCACCTATATGTGAATTAACTATAAAAACATTATTTTAAAGCACATAGACAAAACTAGCTAATAACTTCTCATACATTGCTCAAAATGGGTATATGAATATACCACAGTGATCTAAACAACCTTAGGATCATCCCCATATTTTTAGAATTATTTTTGGACCTCCCACGTGCCACCACGGGCCGGCAATGACACGGCAAAACGTGCTGCCAAACCTGACGGATTCCCTAACCACCGTTAGGGAATATTCCGTTAAACCTAACAGATTTCATTAAAATTGACTGACGGCGTCAGCATATTCCGTCCAAACTGACGGAATATGCCATCATCTTCTCCGGCGAGTCACCGGTCGCCGGAAAACTAGGTAAAACTTTAAAACCCTTGTTCTTACTCATTTTCACCAAAACTTATGAAATTTAAACTAAAATGAAGCTAAGGACAAGTAGAAACACGATATAACAATTTGGGTCCTTGAAATTCACGAGAACACGTCTGAAGTTACCTCGACTTTCCGGCCAAATTTAAAACATGTCGATCTCCACTTTCTGACGTCCAAAATCCTCAAACAAACTATCCCTAGCCTCCTAGGGACCTCACAAAGCTTCCTATAAACTTCAAATTCTATAAAAACAAGCCATAAGTTTTTGCATGAACAGTACCTCATTTGGGGTTAGGGTTTTCACGTGATTTCGAAGTAGTTCTTACCTGTAAATGGTATGGATGTGTTCGTCTGAGCTTCACGAACACAATGGTGCCATTTTCCACTTTGATCCGTCGCATTTGCAAAGGTTTTGGTTGACATCCGTACAAGTTCGAAGGAGAGAGAGATTGAGAGTCCGAGAGAGATGAGAGGGTACGGGGAGAGAGAAGAGAGGGAATGTGTGTGTGGCCTAGGATCGTCAACCACCAAAAAGTACCATAACTTAATCCTAATTGGTTCCAAACAATTAGGATTTAAGAATATTAACCCAAAACTATACTTAAACCACATTACACAACTACGTTCAAGGGTATTTTCGTCAATTCACGCCGTCGATAAATATATATATTTGGGACGGGCTATGACAATATTAACTATATAGTAATTCATAACTCAATTGAAAAATTACAAATCCAAAGTGATCATAATTCTTTGTATCATCTTAGGAATAAATCCGGCAATTTGTTCAGTGACACTCACTGCATATACATAATCATATGTATGCTAATTCTCCAATGAAAACACTTTAGCATCTTACAATCCGTCAATAAATCGTGACTACTAGCTTCATATCTATCCCAAAAGTAATCCATAGACCTATTCAAACCTAAACTTCCTTCGTAATTACTTGCTCTTACATCAAAGTATACGAGTAACAAAATCCAAGTGTTCATAACATCTTCATTTCTAAAATAATCATTCCAACATCCCACGTAGCTAGCTTATTATAAAATCCTTCTTATTCATCCACTACTCAGGATCAAAACAACACCAGAAATTACAAAACTCTATATTGCATCAAATTCTCGTCTCATTCAATTTTGAACTCTAAGACTGATTCTAATCCCTCAACTAACGAAAATTTTTCTCGAGAAATTCCTTTTCTAGAATTTGCTTGAACACTTCCTATTTCTTTCATTGTTCATAGTCAAATGAGTTGAGTACGCACTGACTTCTCCAGTTTATTCTTACTTCATCCAGGGTAAGTATGACCACTTTCCTCTTACTCAAGTCTACATTTCAAGTTCTGTCATCCTTTAGTTACTCCTGAACCACTTTCAACTGAGAAATTCATCTTAAAGTTATATGCATGCATTGCTTAACTTCCATCCTTTTCATTTTTGGATCAAACTGAATTTCCTTTCTCAAAAGATCCACATATAAATTCATTTGCCAAGATCACATGCAAAAACTGACTTCACATTCAAGCCTATTTCATACACTCTACATAACACTAGAGGCCAACAATATCCTTACTTCCAAAACTCTATCTCATAGACACTTCTAAATTCAAACTTATTTGGCTCATGCTAATCTTCTCCCAAAGTTCTTATCCAAGGGTGTCTAATACCTATGCTTTGATACCATTCTATCATGCCCCGAACCCAGGGTCGGTAATAAAAACTCGAACCCAAATCCGAAACGTGAGTTAAAAGCTCAACAAATAAAAAGAAATTGACACAGGTTGAAAAAAATGAACTTCTCTTATTAAAATAATTCATGATTCTTAAACAAATCAAGAATTCTTTACAACCTATAGTAAATAAATGAATAAACTTTCTCTACTCCCATTTAATCTGATCTCATCTTGCCTACCCTCTTGAATGTCTACTTCGTAAACGTGCATAACAATAGAGGGATGAGCTTTAATAGCTCTGTAGGGACATAACCTTATCACAATAAATTGACAATATTAAATTAAGTGTCATGAAATCATATAGCCAAATATCAAATCATTATTGATAATAATGCATGAATGCAATGCAACCTCTTCAACTACCCCAGTTAATTTATATAATAAAATACGTGGACTTGAAAGTCCCATACCATGCATTTTACCCCTACAGAGGTGGTTCGAATATTCTATTATAGAAACTAACCCCCATATGATATCCCAAGTTCATAAACCCCTTTTGCTAGTCATCTAATCTAATTCATTGATCTCCAGCCCAAATCACCCACATCGACAAATCCTGTCGATATCCTATTCTATTGTGCACATCAGGTTTGCCTGGAACTAGTTTCACAATGAATAGATTCAACTACACAAAAGATCTTTTCCAACTACCTTCATTTCCATACTTCCAATCTGAATACTGAAATTCCCACCACATAAACATGGATGATGCACAATTAATATCAATTTATCTTCCACATGTATCATAGTATATTCTCAACAAATAGCATTCCAGCAATAATTCCATATCCAATAACAAGTAAACACTTAACTGAAACAATTAGCCAATTAATATTCAATCACATTAATCAACCAAAAAGATCAAGAATATTATAGCACTTCATGAAATTTAATAAAATCAATTTCCGTAAAGGTCTACCTTATTTCCCCTACCTGGATTCCAAAGCTAAAGTAAAGATCCACCTCACTACCGGAATAGTTAAGCTTCATGTACTTATCCACGTCACTACCGAAAATAGTTAAGTTCCACGTACTTAAGGAAGCTCCCTGATCGCTCCTAACACCATATATTTCTTCTACTTTCTTTTATTTTCTAATCTCTCTCTATATGTATGTGCGTAGGTATGCATACAAGTATATGCATACATATATATCATATAATATGCATACAAACATATTGTTATAAATATATATAAACACTTATATATATGCACACATGAGCTGCAGAGCATGCATTGCATGCTAGCTCTCCCTCGAAAACAAATGTAGTAACATGCCTTAGAGAATTTGCTCAATTCCTTACAAGATACTCTCTATTTTCGCACACATTTTCTGACTACACACCCTACACTAGTATATGTGAGAAGATTGATGTAAACACGAAAGACTAGGACTCACATATGTTATAACAAAGAAAGCAATTTTCTGGAGTTAGTAAGCATGTTTAGATATGATCTCATGAATGGAATGCTACTACTTAGATGCGAGAACCAGTGACACCATATGCTCATACCAATTTTGAACTCCACAAATTGAAACACACAACACTCAAGATTGAAGTCAAGGGTTGTAACAAGGCTTGGGGGTAATGGCTAATAACGAAAGGATAGGAATAACAAACGTTCTTAAAGCGATAGCAAGCAAAGCAATGAAATAGACACTTGGAATTCACTTTAGAATGCAGAATCAACTTTTAAATACAAAGGGAAGATTCATGCAACACTTAGGGCTCTTTTTCATACTCATTTCAATTCTTTTTTTCTTTTCACTCTTTTTTTTTCTTTTCTACCCGTGCCTTATTAAGGACTTTGGCACACACACACACACAAGAATCACTTCCCCCACACTTGCTTTCTGCAATACATTGATAAAAAAAGAGTTCATTTTAAGTCATGCTTTACTATGCTTCAAGAATAAGGGTATGGATGGTCCTAAAACTAGGCTAGGTAAGGATAGTGTGGGTTAACAAAGAACATAGGCTTAACAAGGTTCAACGGGGTTAAACTAAACACATAATGAAATAGGGGCACGGCAATTTGGCTTTGGTGGTCACTACACAACTTCATCTTGAATATGTGTTATGCAAATCAATAGCATGCTTTGAATGAAATAGGCATGAGTTCTAGCATTTGGAACTAAATGATGAAACGTCTTCTAAGTAGCAACCAAGCAAAGAATAATGAGATCATGCAACAACTTTAGAAAACAATGGTACACAGATTATTAACTCTCCAAATAAACGTTTAGGCTCAAGTCTCACAAGGTTGTAGCATTCATTTGAGTTCCTTCCTTCAAGCATGTTACAAAAACTGATTTTTCCTTTATGATTGCATGTGAATTCATAAATTATAACCACAACCAAGCATACACCAAAGAGTAAATCAAATTTTCATCCATGTTTATAACTCTCTTTAACAGTCATGTAATTAAAAACAAAATCCTCATCATTGTGTTGGAAGGTACCCTAAGACACAAATAAACACACAAAAACAACTCTTTTTGGGTTTTTCAAAACAATTTTTCAAATTTTTATGAGATTTTCGGATTTTTATGTCAAAACACACAAAAACACTCCAAAATAGCTTAAAACACTTAAAAACAGCAAGGAACAACACTAGAAGTAATGGGTGATAAACTCCTAGAAATTTCATGCAAAACAACTTGGTTACCCCCCCCCCCCACACACTTAAATCAAACATTGTTCTCAATGTTTCAAGCATAAACTCACACAAAAACACGCAAACAAACAAACAACGAATAAACATGACCAGTATGGCAAAGTAAAAACCAAATAGAGTAGAGTTCAAGAACGCAAATCTGGTTTTGGAGATAGATGATCTTGTTGACTTTCCACAGCTTTGATCTCAAACTGGTTTGGAATTCTGAGTGAGGGATATTAGAGTTCCTTGGTTGTGCAGTCTGCATTCTTCTCTGCTTGTTTCTTCTGCACGGCAGGCAGGCAGGCACGAGGTAGAGGTGATGGTCTGTTTCTTTCTTCAATCTTTCCAAGTGCCCACCATTTGCTTTCTTTCTCCTTATCCCTAGCTGAGGATGAATTAGCACATTGTCTCCACATGCTTCGAGGTATCATTTTCACTTCCCTTATCTGTTCCCCAGGCAGATGTGGTAGACGAAGAGGAAGCATAAGATGTTGAAGATGAGTACTCGAGAGCAAGGCTAGGTAAGCAATCAGGAAGGGGTTCCAGGCAGTCGGTTCCAGATCGAAAGATTGATACCAAGTGCTGGTTGATTGCTTTCTTTCTCCTTGTCCCGCAGATGAAAACAACGACAAGGAGAAGGACAGGGAGAAAGCATGATATGAGATACTCTTGCTTTCAACCTTCATGATATGAAATACTTTTGCTTTAGATGAGTTGTTTGCAGAGGTACCCCAAGGAATAAGGAACACTGAGTGACTCGAGAGGCTTCGTTGGGAAGGCATTCTCGGAGATGAAGAAAGGTTATGTATGTCTACCTTGCATTGGAGGGTGAAGGTTGACATTTATAGGAATTAATAACCAATACTATTTTTTCACTCTTGTCCGCAACCGTTGGCTGATTTAACAGTAAACTTCACGTGCTTTCTACTTCACAAGAAATCTTCGACAGATTGCCCATAATTTCCGCAAGGCTGAGTGTGCATATGACAGGCGCTGACACGTCTGGAAAAGCAAGTGCCTCTTCGATATCTGGAATCGGCGCTTCGACAAACTGCCCGTGATTTCTGCAAAGCTGAGTGTGCATGTGAGAGATGCTGACACGTCTGGAAAAGCAAGTGCCTCTTCGATATCTGGAATCGATGCTTCGACAAACTGCCCGTGATTTTCGCAAAGCTGAGTGTGCATGTGACAGAAGCTGACACATCTGGAAAAGCAGATGCCTCTCCGATTTCTGAGCTTGCCTCTTTGAGTTCTGAGCTTCGTCGAGTGCAGAGGTTGCATATGACAAGTGTGGACAAATCTGAAAAAGAAGATTGGCCCGTGGTTTATAAGCAAGCCCAGCTTTTGAGAAAGTTAGCGCTTCTTCGATTTTTGAATTGGCCTATTCGATTTCTGAGCTCGCCTCTTCGATCTTTAAAATCCCATCGAGTACTGGTTTTTATAGAGGCGCACAGTACGTTTCAAAGCACACTTGAATTTCTGCTTGTAGAAACTCCCTTCTTGCACTTCTACGATCTTGACTTGTCCAACCTCTTCTCTCTTCAACCCTTTTGAAAATGTCTGGCCCCTCCGACCGTCGTTTTGACTTGAACCTTGGTGAAAAGGCAGACATGCCTTCTCCAAACAACATAAGGCGCCCATCTTTCATATCCTTTACCGGTCCTCTTACCGTTGGGGATTCGGTGATGAAGAATGATATGACCGCTGCGGTGGTGGCCCAGAACCTTGTCACTCCCAAAGATAACTGACTACTTTCCAAACGGTCTGATGAGTTGGCTGTTAAGGATTCTCTGGCTCTTAGTGTGCAGTGTGCAGGTTCTGTGTCTAATATGGCCCAATGCCTATTTGCTCGAACCTGTCAAGTTGAATCGTTGGCGGCTAAAGTGATAAGTCTCAAACAGGAAATTAGAGGGCTCAAGCATGAGAATAAACAATTGCACAAGTTCACACATAACTATGCTACAAACATGAAGAGGAAGATTGACCAGATGCAGGAATTTGATGGTCAGATTTTACTTGATCATCAAAGGTTTGTGGGTTTGTTCCAACATCATTTGCCTTCGTCTTCTAGGGCTGTACCGCGTAATGAAGCTCCAAATGATCAACCTCTGATGCCTTCTTCTTCTGGGGCTCCGCCGACTGCTGAGGCTCCACCGACTACTGAGACTTCTCCTAAGCAGCCTTTGTGAAGGCTTCCTCTTGTATTTTCTGCTTAATGTTCCTTTTTTCTTTTCATGAAAATTAATGTAAAAATACTTCGCATATCTGTCAATGTTTCAAAAATAAACACACACCCAAAAATAATTAAACAACAAAAATAAAAATGACAATCAAAATATAAAAATGTAGAAAAGGGAAGGTTTTTAGAAATGCAAAACTGATTGTGGAGCGATTCAAAAATCTTCCTCATTTGAATACATGGGTTGCTTCCCAAGAAGCGCTTGCTTTAACATCTTCCAGCCAGACGAAACTTCCTTCTAAGTTTGGATAGGGCCCATAGCATGGAATTGATCCTTGAATGGAAGGTGATACTTGACGTGATTCGGCAATGGTTTAAATTCTAATGTAGGTGCCTGAATCATCAAAATCAGCAAGTTAGTATAAAATAAAATCAAAGTTGGAGAAGATGGCTTACTTGCTTGCTCCGACACAAACTCAATTATGAACACCACATCTTTGAAGGTTACAGGGATATGGGATTTGGCCAGATTTGGTGTTTTGAGAGTTATGATTTGTCCCGTGTCATAAAATCCAACTTCTTTGGGATTTTTCGTCTCAAGTGTATCTTCTTTGATGAATTCTAGACATTTCCCATCCACTTCTTGCTCTTGATTCTTTGGAAAGGTTTCGAAGATGCCTTTCTCACCCTCTTCTTCCTTGGATTGCTTGATCCTGCAAGGAATAAGGACATTTGGTGAAATGGGGTCAAGACGAATTGAATTTAGGCTTACCTTGGTTGTAGTGGACGGCATATAGGGCATATGGGGTTGCGGCAAGGGTGGTTCCTCCCTTACTGTGGCCTTGTTATTCTCCCCTTCTTTGAGCATCAGCTGTTCATCCATGTTTTGGCTTGGTTTGGATGTCTTGGGTTCACCTCCAACCTCCATAGCACTTCCTAAAGTGATAGCATCATGGATTTCAAAATCTTCCTTCAAATTTTCAATAGTTGAGTTGGAGAGTTCACTTTGCTCTTGAATTTGTGTCGTGAACTCCATAATCTCTCCAAGTTGATTTTTCAATTCGCTCATCTCCTTAGCTTGATTGAGCATTGTTTCATTTTTATTTTGCTGCCCCTGCACCAAAGAGGTTAGTAATTGAAAATTTTGATCACTATCCGTGGGCATACTTGAATTTGATTGGAATTGTTGTAGGGGAAGCTGTGGTGGCTGCATAGGTGTTAAATAAAACTCATCAGATTGCTGCCAATATCCATCTTGTTGAGCCTCATTGGTTTGATTTTGTGAGCCCTGCACCAAAGAATTTATTTCATCAAAAATTCGATCATAATCTATTGACAAACCTGAGTTTGATTGAGCATATTGTATATGAGGTTGTGATGGCTACATAGGTCTTGAATGGAATTCCTCTTCTTGCTGCCAATATCCATCTTGTTGGAATTGTTGAGGTTCTATGTAATATGAATAATCTCTCCAATCCGAATTGTAAGCGTTGGAAAACATGTTGTCCCATGATTGGCTATGGCCTTGATAACCCCAAGCATCTTCATTCGCAGCGAATTGAGAATATTACTGAGTTGGATATCCTTGCCCATATGACACACCACATGTAGGGACACTTTGCATTGTGGTCCTTTCGGCATATTGTGACAATTGAGAAGTAAGTTCCTCCAATTAAGCTTGAATGGTAGCAAAATCCATGTCTTACTTCTCTAGTACTTGAAATCAAGGAAACAAAACTAAATCAAATATCAAAAGTAAAACAAACAAAAAAACACAAACAGAAACAAAGTCAGTAACTAAAAACAAAAGACACGAAAATAAACAAAAAGAAATAACAAGGGATTAGCAAAGTTGCTAATCCCCGGCAACGGCGCAAAAAACTTGATGCGAAAATTATCTTAACACACAAATTTAACCCTCTTTTGACAATTGTAGTACAAGTATAAGTAGGGATCGTTCTGGACCGGGGATTAGGAGGGCTTGCTAATAACCTCTAAACTGACTCAAAAACATAAAACTAAACTTAAAAATACTTAACAAGACTCACAAGACTCAAAGCAAACTTTAAAATACTCAAAACAGCTTAAAACAACTAAATAAACTTAAACTAGACACTAGGAATGACTTTGGATGAAAATTACTTTTACTTGAATCAAAACATTTAAAAACACAAATTAAAATAGATTCTAACTAATTAGACACACTAAAGTAAAGGGGGATTGAGTTTTGGACGAAGTTGAAACAAACAAACAAGTATGAAAAACTAGACAGATTGTAAAACAAATTTGAGAAATAAGATGATGGATGGGATAGCTGGAGGTTTTTTCTCCACACATGACATGTATGCAAATAACTCGATTTCCAGTTACTACTTTATTGAATTATGAATGACAATGCCCCAAATTAATCGTGACATCACTAGTTAACTCTCAAATTTTCCTTGTTTTATTGGATTGGATGACATCATTCGACAACCCAAAACATTCTTCAAAAGTTCCCTACATGACATCATAAGCATTGACAAAGCACTTGCAACTATGACATCATGTCACTCATGCTAGGAATTGAACTTAACGCGATCGTTTATAAGCGACCTTCTCTACATGTGAATATAAGTTTGTAACGATTATGTGAAACTTCCTTATATTCTAGCAACGGATTTATGCATGCCAATTAAGTGTCGACCCTTAATTAACAAATACAAATAAGTTATCAATCAAATAGTTAAGCCAATTGCATTCACGATTTAAGAGTTCATAACTAGAATTTATCAAATTATATTGCACACATAATCATGGCTTTGAAATCACCCCTAGCCAAGAGGGGTTTAGCCACTCATATTTACAATAAAACGAAAGGAAATGAATTTAAACATTAGAAACAAAAGAAAGAAAACACCTAAACGCTCCAACGATCCAAGTTGGACAGCAAGCACGTCCAAGCACTTTCCTTCCCTTCCTTTGCTACGGCACAAGGTGTTGGTGAGTGTTTGAAGGTTTGTTTGTATGGAGGAATAGATGTGAAGATTAATGGATGTGTTTGGATGAAGGTTGTGTTGAAATGGGAGTGAATGATCTAACTAAGTATGAACTAAATTTATGTTACACACATTTCCTTTTATAGAGGAAGTGCATGGCAATGGAGGAGAACATGGAGTGGTGTAGCAATTGAGTGCAATGATGCAATGTAATGATGCATGAAATCTGAAATGATGGAGGGAATAAGGAATGGTGTAGCAATTGAGTGCAATGATTCAATGTAATGATGCATGAAATCTGAAATGATGGAGGGGACAAGGGTGATTATGCATAGCATGGGTGGAAAGGTGAGTAAGTGGTGAATCAATGAGTGCAAGGAGGTGAAAGGATATTGTGCACATGGTAGACAAAGGAAAGGAAGTGGAATGATGCAACAAATGAGTCAGTGGAGGGAACATGGATGATGATGCACGGCATAGGAATCCAAGGGGAGTGCAATGGTGGTGCACGACAATGATGGAAAGGTGAATGGTGGAGTGACACCCCTTTGTGGCTGGGCTCTTTGTCCTTTTTACATTAATTCTTCTTTCTCTTTAACACATTCCTAGCCTCTTTAGTCTTCAATTTCGTCCATCCACCTTGCTCCATGCATGTGTTATTCATTCCAAGCCCAAAACTGCTCCAAAATGCACCAAAATGCATCTTATTGCTTTATAAGGCCTATGGACCTACAAACACACGAAAATAGCTTAAAATACATAATTAACTAAGAAATAACAACATGAATTCCTGAGAACAAGCTAATTCAGTCACATAAATATGCTCCTATCATAGGACATATCAACATTATCATCTATTCTTCTTATAGCATACTAGCCTTCATGCATGCGCTCACGCGAGTGCAGAAGGAATTTTTTTAATCACGGCGTGCTACGCACAACTTACACGTTTTAAATGTATTTATATGCGTAAATTGACAAAAGAAAAGTCAAATATTTGAACTAAATGAATAATCTTAGATCATGCTAGAAGAAACCCCTCATAAACCAATTAAAGCAGCTGAATTAACATAATAAAATCGGTCTCTATTGAATTTATATTAAGAATAGAGAAAATATTATTTAATAAACAACTGATTGAATCACATTATTGCTAGCCCATTATGAGGCTAAGTCCACCTCCTCCCCCTTAGTGTAGATAATATCGTTTGTTAAAAAAAAACATTTGACAATTAATTTAATCATATTATTATCCACGTATGAAATACCTTTTTTATAACCGGCATTAAACGCCTCTTAAGCTATTTTGAACTTGTTTAAAAATAGAGAAAATATTATTTAATGAACAACTGATCAAATCACATTATTGCTAGCCTATTGTGAGGTACTAATTATTAAAAACAAAAAAAAAAAACTGTAAAAATAAAATTAATTATTAAAAAAAACACTAATAAAATGACAAAAATACCCCTACCACATTTGATGCATTATTTTGGGTTGCTTTTGAAGTTTTTTGTTTGATGGGCATTTTTGTCCAATTATTTTTGGTAAGCTTGTGACACCAAAAAAACACTATTCATTGGGCCATTGGCTTTATATATAAAGATGTAATAATATACTATATGACTTGTATTCTTAATACCCATAAAATGTTTTTCTCCAAAAAAGTTAATACAACATTTCTCACTAAGATTTGAGCTCATTTGGTCTGTCTTCCCTTGGAGTGTATGAAACTTTCTCACCTTCTGCGAAAAGCCTTCTTCTCATTATGCGATTTTTTTCACTTCTCCAAAAACGTTTTGAATTAGAAGACTCATCGTCGAGGCATCAGGACATGATCTCCTGATCCTTCTACTCTTGCCTTTCTTGCTTCTTTTTCTGTCGCATTTACTTCATCTCTAGTCTTGTCTTACTCATATGTTAACCTGTCTCGTTCCATATTCAATGCATGTTGGTGAACTAATTCATCAACTATTTTTGAATAATCATTATTCGGAGAACTCCCTCTTATAGCTCTTTTCTTAGCAATCTTCTTACCAATAGGCCTCGGGTCACTTGGGTTTCTTGGGTCTCCAATGTTGCCTCTAATGGTGACACTTTAGTAGTTGACTCGTGCAATGGAGTCTCGTTCAACTCAACTTGTGGACCAATAGGCAGCGTTTGTACTTCAACATATGCTTCACAATGTTCCAACATCCGTGCCTTGTGAATGATTTCTTGTTATCAAGATTGAACCACATTTGTGTAACAAAAGTAAAAAAAATAAAAATATTAATTACATTTTAATTTAATAATAATAATATAACAGTATCACATGGGCTGGATTAGTACCACTAGCATAAATTTCTTCCGCTTTTGCAATGGCTTCTTACCAAACTTTCAAATCTTTATGTAGATGTTTGTGCTTACTCGACAGATATTGCTTGGTCCAGGATGTGGCTTGAATTACCTCGAAAAATTATGCACGAATGTTCTTCCACATATGTTTCGGTCTCATCTCATTTCCAATGATCGGATCATGCGTAAGACACACCCAACCCTCAAGCAAAGCAAGGTCTTCTGCGGTCAACCATATTGCCTTCTCACCCATTTTTTCGGGGGAAAAAAAAAAGAAGCGAATTTGGAATGTAGAAAACAAATATAGTAGATTGTAGTAGGATTGAATATTGAGTTGTGATGAAGAAATGAAGAAGATGGTTGGGTATTTATAAAACAACAATATATAAGTAATAAAAAATATCATTTTTAATTAAAAAAATTCTATTTTTTTTAACATTTGGATTAATCGTGGCCATTGATTTTCAAATTAATCTAAAATGCACGTACCAGATTGTCTCACGTGTTGCAACGATAACATTTTAAATTTGTTTACCATCAGAAATCCTACGGTCCAGATCATCTAACCGTTAGAAACCCATAAAACTACTAAAATACCCTCGACCTTTCAAAATTCTTAAAAACTTCGTTTTAACTCCAAATCCAATTCCGCTCCCACCCACGCATTCGTAGTGACGAGTACTACGTGAATATGCTAAAAGAATAATTCATACGTGTCATGACATGATAGCAATGCATGTCAACCATTTCTCCACTAGGGGTATTTTCATAATCTTACACCATTAATAATATAAAAACCGATAATTTTGGGATGGCTTATACAATTTGGGCCGGCAAGTGGTTTGCCTTTGGTTTATTGGACAGCTGGAGAGGATTTTTTGGTTTGGAGGGCAACATTGTTGTATTTGCCCTTACCTTCCACCAAGTGGTGGAGATGCTCTAAAAAACAAATGAATCCTAAAAAGCATATACATTTTTCTAAGTTGTAACATCCCACATCGTCCAGGGGAGTGGATCATTTATGCCTTATATGTATATTCCCATCTCTACCTAGCACGAGACCTTTTGGGAGTTCACTGGCTTCGAGTTTCATCGGAACTCTGAAGTTAAGCGAGTTCACGCAAGAGCAATCCCATGATGGGTGATCCACTGGGAAGTTCTCATATGAGTTCCCAGAAACAAAACCGTGAGGGCGTGGTCGAGGCCCAAAGCGGACAATATCGTGCTACGATGGAGTCGAGCCTAGGATGTGGTGGGGGCCCGGGTCGGGATGTGATAATTTGGTATTAGAGCCAATCCCTGGCCGAAAGTGTGCCAACGAGGACGTCGGGCCCCCAAGGGGGGTGGATTGTAACATCCCACATTGCCCATGTGAATGGATCCTCTATGCCTTATATGTATATTCTCATCTCTACCTAGCATGAGGCCTTTTAGGAGCTCACTGGCTTCGGGTTCTATCGGCATTCCGAAGTTAAGCGAGTTCACGCGAGAGCAATCGCATGATGGGTGACCCACTGGGAAGTTCTCGTGTGAGTTCCCAGAAACAAAACCATGAGCGTGGTCGGGACCCAAAGCAGACAGTATCGTGCTACGGTGGAGTCAAGCCCGGAATGTGGTAGGGGCATGGGCCGAGTTGTGACATAAGTACTCTCTACTTGTCATGTTACAAATAGCATAATAATACTCCAATAGCACGCAATTACTGTACTTTAAAATTTTCAATATTACCTTAGCCCCCGAAAGAAAAACTTCAATAAAGTAGTCTGACTATCTAGATGTTCATATAATCTCATTTATTTAGGTATTATTTCAGCACACGTAAGTACAATTTTCTGAAAGTTACCTGACTGCCACAATCATTAGCTTGCTGTCAGAACTTTTATGAAAAGAAAAAGACAATTATCCCGGGAGATATATTCCTTCCTTTCGATATATGACTAATTAGTAAACATTTTATCCACCTTTGGCTAAATAACTTTAATTTTTAAATTCTTTGAAATAAATAAAATTTTGAACACACAAGATTTTCAAGGACTTTTTAAAAGTCATAAAAAGACTTTATTCAATATAAGGTGACTTTTATTGTCTTTTTAAAGACTAACGAGAAATGATAAGGAGATTTTTTCAAAGTTGTACTTTCTATGGACTCACTGTCACATTACAGTTTACCTTTAATTCTCGTGTCAACATTGTAAATATCAGAAAACTAAATCTTAATATACTTAGATTTGAAAGTCAAACAAAGCCATTAAACTCCATATACAATACAACTCCTAAGATTTTTTTATTTTTTATTTTTGGTAAAAGAGAGGATTTTGTGACAAAAAAAAAGTGTATTATTATTTAGACACACATTTTTACTTCTCTTACACTCTTCTCAAATTATGATCGTTGAATTGAATGAATTAGAGAAAATCAATAACAAAAAATTAACAAGTCTTTGAGTAATAAAATTTGGTAGGCTGATAACACTACAAAAAAATAGTGTGTATAAATGTAAAGAGTAATGCTTGGTAGATCAAATTTCTAAATTATATTTGTAAACAAAATGATGTGTTACTAATAAGAAATAAGCATGTTAATCAAAATTAAATAATAATCCAATAATCAACAACCACACTATTTTGTTTACAAAATTTAGTCTCTCTAACATTAAAAACCGTGTATGAAAAATCTCCCCCCATTATCTTCCCTGTTTAGTTTGTGGGTTGGGGTGGGATTAGAAGAGGGTAGAAACCGAAAGGGTTTCTCATCTCCTCTTTCTCCTCGTTTTCCTTTGTAAATGCCTTCAGACCAATAACACCCGCAGTCCCTCTTCTTCCTCTTTGACCCGCCCAACACAGGACAAGAGAGACGAAGCAAGAGGAATCCAATTAATCATTACAACCTTCTTTTCTCTTCTATTC
Organism: Malus domestica; assembly: GCF_042453785.1. NCBI lineage: Eukaryota > Viridiplantae > Streptophyta > Magnoliopsida > Rosales > Rosaceae > Malus > Malus domestica. The sequence goes on from NC_091672.1 coordinate 11,236,588, forward strand.
TCTTCTTTTCTCTTCTTTTCTAGAGAGACAAGGGAGAGAGAAACCAGCTCTTATCCTATCCATGGAATCCTCATCTTCTTCAGCTTCCAGCGATGGCCTTAACCTCAAAGAAGGGTCAATCGTTGACCCTTTCTTGGTCGAGGCTCTCCAGAATCCTCGCCACCGTCTCACCAGTGAGTTTTTTTTGTTTAATTTTCTCTGATTTTACGTTTGTGTGTTCTTTTTTTGCTGTTTCCGATTTCACCAGTGAATGTTTTCTATTCGTGCTGAATTGTTTATTTGTGTAATTTCGGACAGATCTGTTATCCTCCCAAAACATGTTTATGAATACATATGAATTTGGCCAATTATCTCTTAATTGTTTCTTATCTTGTCAAACCTTGATATGATTAAATCAAATCCCTGAGTAAGCAACATTTAATCTTTATGATTACCTAGTCGTCGATTGTCCCACTACGCGTGCTCCTTTATGCATTTTTATCCTAGTTTTTGGTGACGGTTTCGTTGAATAGTTTGGTATTTTACTTTTCTAATTAGCCGGATGTCTTTTCTTTTCAGTTTTGCGAATGGAACTTGATATCCAGAGGTTTCTGAAAAGTCCTGATCAGCAGCTGTTTGAGTTCCAACATTTCCCTACATCCTACCTTCGACTTGCTGCACATCGTGTTTCTCAACACTATGGCTTGCAGACTATGGTTCAGGATTGGGGCTCAGATGGCCAAGGGAATAGGATTTTGGTGAGGAAAACAGCAGAAAGCAAATACCCAGCAATTCAGTTATCCGAAATACCGGCTAAGCAGTCAGAAAACAATAGACATGAGCAGATTAAAATTGTCATCAGGCCCAGGTCTGATAAAAATAATATGAATGGAGTTAATGGAGCCGGGATCAAACGAAGTCCTGTGAGAAGTGTGGAAGAGAGGAAGGAGGAGTACGATCGGGCACGGGCTCGCATCTTTAGCAGCACTAGCAGTTCTGATTCTGATGATACGCCTTTTCAGTCCCTTACAGATGCGAAAAATGCATCTTTTAGCAGGGATGAGAATGAAGGTTTTAGGAACTCTGTGGTTGATACAGAAAAGAATTTAAACGTGAAGGATCTTGGTTCTTCATCTCGAGTTGCCATTTTTAGAGATAGGGAAAAAGACCGTACTGACCCAGATTATGATCGAAGTTATGAAAGGTAGGCGTCTATCTATTATATCAAAGTTGATGTGAGAACTATGCAGATGGTTTCTCTCAACCTCTACAGTCTTTTCACTGCTATATCACGTGTCCTTTCTATTACCTTTCTGTTTCTTGAAATGCTTGTAAACTTTGATCTGGTCACCGCGGGCTATCACGTTTTCATATCTTGTCATTGTGGAACTCTTTGTTTTATGACATACAAACATAATAGATTTTACATTCTTGGCAAAGTAATATATACAATTTTGTTTTGGAAATAAATAAATTATTAACTGAAAATGTTTAATTACACTACTGATACAGGTACGTTAGGAGTCTTCCTACCAATCAAGGATTTAACTTGGCACCTTTCAATATGCAAAAGGTTGAACCTCAGTTTTTGCAGTACGATGCTGTTTTCTCTCAGAGGCCAAGACATCAAGCTTCAATTGGTTACAGGCCTCCTTCGACCCCAGCTATGAGCCCTTTTGGTGCTGTGGGATTCAATCAGACAGGCGATGCTACGTACATGCAGTGGCCAAGTGCTTCAATGATGTATGCGCATTCATATGATCAGTTTAGGCAAGCTGTTATTCAGGTAACCAAACTTATTACAGAAAATGGTTTGTTTGGAATAAATTACAGATAGCTTTAATGTTAAGTTTTTGAAGTTTTGTTGCACTTTGAACTTGCATGTTTCCAAATAGCTCCTCTTTTCCGTGGTTTTATATTTTTTTCAATGGCGTTCTAGGATTCATATAGCCGACCCCACTTAGTGGGAAAAGACTTTGTTGTTGTTGTTGTTGTTGTTTTCTCGTCTTTCAGTTTACTTGATACTAGAACATGATATCCCTTTAAGTGGTGTCACGTCTCTTTCAAATGTATTGTTAATTAGTGCACAAAACTGAACTGTTTTGAAGTTTCAAGAATCGGTAGGAATTTTGAGGGTGCACCACAGGAAAATCTGTGACAGAAATGCACACCGTATTTGTGTGTTTGATGGAAGTGTAAAGTGGCTTACACCTTTTTCCGTGGCTGTACACGTTTGGTGCAAAAAGGCACACCGTCTTGCCTTTGTCCCTGGTGTACACTTCATGGGTGTTGTATCATTGAATATTAATCTTTAAGCTAAAATGGCTGCGTCTTGGTTTACTCTTAACGAAAAATTGAGACATTACCTCAATTCTTTAGCCATTTTCCCTTCTCGATGTCTATTCCACTGTTGGCAGCTTCCTAATGTCATAGTGCAGCTGGGGCTTCATCATACCTTTTGAATGCCCTTTTTACACTTTTGTTTTGATTGTTGTTAATTGCCAGAAGCAAAGGAGATTCATCCCTTTGTAGTTTTTAATTTTCATTTTTTGGCCTTGGAGAAATACATGGGATATATAGATATAGAGAAGTGAAAGAAGCATGTTGGAGAGATGTAGAAGAAATGTACAGGAAACGCACACTAAAACAAAAAATTCAAGTAGTTTTTTCATCCAAGATTTTGTTTCGTTCATTCATTCTTTATTCCAGCCACCCTTTGTCATCCCGCATTTCTCCCATATGCATTCTTCATATCTCCAGCACCAAAAAAAAAAAACAAAAAAAAAAGAAAAAAAAAAAAGTGATTAATCAGGCCCTTAATTTGGGCTATAAAGCATTTAACGGAATACTACCTGTGTTTGTATGTTTTCTGTGCATATCCTTTTTCTGCGATTGAATGTGTGTATGGTCTCTTTGCAGGCTCCATTCTGTCACCATCCCCTGAGCTTTCATTCACAAAACCATTAATCTACGTTTAGGCGGGGAGGTGCAAGCAGAATTCTTTATTCTTCTAGGATTAAAACAGAGTTAGGTCATTGTACTAAGACTTGGTGCCACACAAGCTTGTTCCCTCCCGTTGTAGTTTGTGGTGGTGTCTACTATTTTTGATCTTTTATATTAGCCGAGGACCCTATTGTATTCGACAATTGCCGAGCGACATTATGATTTTCATTTGGTGAGCCCTCCTCTTTGTGATAACTCTAAATTATGTGTTCTTATTTTATTTGCATTGAGCTGTTCAATTTTTTTACGAGCTCGAGTTGGCTCTTGTGATGCTTCTCGTACGAGTTGAGCTCGAGATTCAGGACATGCCGATTCTAAGCGTTTTCAGCGTGTTTGGTTCTTCAATTAAATTTGCAATTTGATGCCGATTTAGATGTAAACTAGCTATTAGTATCCGCGTGTTGCTGCGGGTTTAAAAACAGGATCAAATACTGGGTATGCAGAGCAGCAACAGCACTGATAACAGACACATTGGAAAAGCTTTATAGAGAAAAGGCTCAATTCGGAGAACATAGAGATAAACATCACGGTTATTCATTGGACTGCAGCAGTTCCATCCATCTTTGGATCAGAAGGATCACATCCAGGTACAAAAATTCAGCAGATGCTGTCATATGGAGATACCAAAAATATTACAGTAATCCATTCTGCTTTAAAAGCCCCATGAGCTCTGAAAGCTAAACCAGCATTTGCATACAAAAAATTAGGAAATGCTGGTCTATGGAGGTGCAAAAAATATTGTCTAGTTTTGAGCACAAAAAGATATTTACAGGCCATAAAACATTTTAACGAGTGTTCAATATACAGTAACAAAAGACGCAAAACATTTTTGAGCAAAGCAGCGAAAGTCTTGGCGAAGCACTGTTGTCATTGAGAAAGCAACCTAGACAGAGAAAAAGAATGGGAGACATTTAGACACTGATCAAATCCTTATTTCAATGGGTTTGAAGCAAAAGATCAAGCAAGATGAAATCATATTTACCTAGTCCCTTTGTCCTTTTTTGGAGCAATGACATCTGTACCACCAATTATAACGTGTCAAAACGTTTTACAGATGCCTTGCACACAAACGTATCATCCTGCAAAATGTTTTATCACACATTTGTATGATAAAGAGCAACAACAAAATATTTTTTTTTTAACCACGGAAAAATGCAAGCACTTGCTTTTAAGAAAATATGACAACGCATAATTCGTTTTTATACTTTATGCAGATCAGGATCTAAAAACGCCAGCTTATCTATTTGTTACTCTCCTTGCAATCAATTCAGCTTCATTCACTTGCCTTGAAGGAGGCAGTATTTTTACAGGTTGAAAATCTGCAAGTTTAAAAACAACATCTTTCTGGGTTCAAACAACAAGCACGGCTTTAGATATGCACTCACACTGATTTGTATGAGTTAACTTCGGGGATGTCTGGATCAATGGAAGAAGAAAAAAAACGTGAAGACCCAGTACTGTTCAAAACGATCTTCTCTGCGGATCTCAAAAAATTATAAAAAATTATAAAACAGACATTAGTAATTATTAGACATCATGCATGTTTAAAAAGTGAGACAAACTGTAATGAATAGATTTAAAAGCCTGGTCAAATAATTTCAACATGTATGTTTAAAAACGGAACACAAATTGTAACGAACGGAGTCAAACACTTGCAATTAACGAATGAGAAACAAAACAAATACCGTGCCATAAGGGACAGGAACCCAATACAGTAAAATCACATAATGATAAAACACTGGAATAGTTTATACCAAGTAACGTAAAAAGATAACAAAACAAAGACAAAAAAAATGAGTTTCAGTTAAATGAGCTACCTAGGTAACTTGACTTTTAAACTTGTAAATACAACAACAATTGGCAAAGACAACGTCTCCACCGATAAAGAACAAAAAGTTTATGCAACATTTGCCCATAACGTAACGCACAACTCTTGTTTTCTGTGCACAAAACAAATGAGAAACAAAGGCTGAATTTTTTTGCCACCCTAACAGAGGAAAGGCTATGAACAATTTAGAACTGCAGCGATGAAACAAATGAACAACCTTATATTCTCAATGTCCATGTCACACTTGTGTGCTATTCTCTGATTAATCTATTTTGGTTCCAAGTGTTGGACCACAGTTATATAGCCAATCACATTTTACAATTTAAAACGTTAACACAAAGGGCTTGTCAAAATTCATTTCACAGAAAAAGAACATAAATGTTTTTAATTCATGCACACCTGCGCGCGCGCGCGCGCACACACACACATGCAGAAATAGATATACACATATTAATATTACTTGTAAGAATTTCAACTCTCTTGAGACGAGGATAGAACGTGTTAAAATCATGGAGAAAGAACTGGTGTCGAGGGATGGGTGGAAACACACTAGAGAGTTTTTTGAACATTGTTTTAGCCATGAATATAACCTGGGTATCGTGCGGCACACTTTATACTGCCCTCTGATTCTAATAATGCGAAAATTCATGATCTCGTCCCAACCATCAGCCACAATCTTTGAAGCCACAACTTCATAATCAATGTCCAATGTAGAGGCTTCAACTGCATTGTTCTCCACAATCGACCACACCCGAAAAAAAAAAAAAAAAAGAAGGAAAAAAGAAAGAAAAAGAGAGTTAAAAAGGTCATCAACAAACAGACGATAAGAAATATTATATTTTGATATAGGCAGGTTCAATTACCACAACAGGCTGACTGAAAAATAGCTAAACTATGTGAACCAAGATTTATAAAACACTCGACACATGTGAAAAAATCGAACACAAAAAATATAACAATCTAAATACAAATTAACAAACTAATAATTGGGAAAAAACCATGACATAACTATCACTGTTATAATCCCTAATTAAAGTGATAAGATAACCACTCACTGTTTCATCAACCAAGATATAGTGCAATGTTGTGTATTTCTGAACAATTATGGGAATGCTAGATTTCCATACCCTACACACAAGCAACTTTATTTTGTCCGCTTTTAATGTACAGATGCAATTGAGCAATAGGGGTCACCTCTACGCCTTCCATTTAACCTGCCCAAAGCGAATACAATTTTTATAAACTCATGAATCACCGTACTACAAATTCGAAAGCAAATATGAAAGTATGGAGTGATTTGTTCCATTCCTAATTTAGCAAATTGTTAAATAATTTCCAACATCACTGTTACAAAATTGACAACCACAGTATAAACTGCCAACTCCCAAAACACAAAGGACTCCAATAAGAAATAACCCAGCTAAAAGCAATTAAAGAACTAAATTTCACAAAAAAAAAATACACTCGACATTATGACAGCAACACAAGCCAACACATGTTAACAGATGAGATACAACAACTACTATCAAACTGTCAACATTTTACGAAAGCAACAATGTCACATCCCATTCTCGACTCCGAGTAGCACGATATTATCCATTTTGGGCCCTAACCACACCATCATGGTTTTGTTTCTAGGAATTCAAACGAGAACTTCCTAATGACCACCCATCCTAGGATTGCTCTCGGCCGAACTCGTTTAACTTCAAAGTTCTGATGGAATTCGAAGCTAGTGAATTCCCAAAAGGTCTCGTGCTATAGGAGGTAGACATGTACATATAAGGCACATCACCCCCTCTCCGTTGGTTGATGTGAGATGTTACAATCCACCCCCTTAGGGGCCCAACGTCCTTGTCGGCACACTTGCACCACACAGCATAATGGCTCTGATACCATTCTGTCACATCCCAGTCTCGACTCCACCGTAGCATGATATTGTCCGCTTTGGACCCCGGCCACTCCCTCAAGGTTTTGTTTCTGGGAACTCAGACGAGAACTTCCTAGTGGGTCACCCATCCTAGAATTGCTCTCGCCCCAAACTCGCTTAACTTTGAACTTCGAAGTTCCAATGGAATCCGAAGCCAGTGAGTTCCCAAAAGGCCTCGTGCTATAGGAGGTGGGCATGTACATATAAGGCACATCACCCCTCTCCATTGGTCGATGTGGGATGTTACAAACAAGACAGTAGTTGCAAAACCCAAACTGAAAAAGACGCCAAATATTACAAAGACTAAAACATTACTTACAAAAAGTGGAGCAAAATGTCAAGCACTTGTGCATGCAGCAAAAAGCAGGGTCAAGGAGATAATCAACAACTTTCCCACACTGCAAATGCGTAAACTAAAAACAAATACGCTTAGCAAGTCATTTTTAATAAGTTAACGAAGAAATAAAAAAAGACTACTATCTTTTTTGGGTGGCATAGCTGGAAACTCCTTTTTTTTCTTCCATAAATCTAACTTTAGAATAATATGAAACCGGAATAAACCAAAATTGAAAACGATTAGAAATTCATGGTTCTTACCATCACATGACTAAAAGCCTAAATCCTAAGCTCTATAAAGCAATATGCACTCAAAAGAATTAACCGCGGCAACAAACATTATTAAAGTTGGAGAAAATGAGGATGCGAGATTCTTACTGCGTGCTTACTTTTTAACAAACAAATTACAATACCCTGTCAAAAACAGAACTATTAGACCAAAATTTAGGGCGGTAGAAAATCGAGATCTTCTCAGGTGACATCACTTGGACCATGTCATAGCCGGCCATTGGCACAATAACATATTATTTGAGGATATATAACTATTCCACTCACAGGTTATGCACACATGTCGTATGCACACATAGTATAACTATTATTTGAGGATATATAACTATTAAAAAATTAACACAAAACGTTGACATGGCTTAATCATAATCGTTCAAATAAGAAGGAAGGAAGACTAGAAGGGGAGATAATCCTACTCCTCATCGCATACCCAGCCACAGGCGCGAGTGCACATCACACTATCCGGAGAAAAAAAAGTATGCAGCAATATCTAAATCAAACCAATATACAAGGAAAGAAATTCGAAAGGTGCAAACGCAATTCCTCGACAAAGCACATCATATTCAGCCTCGTTTCAACTCCCACCAACAATTTAGTAGTACGATGTCATTCAAGTTGGAAAATAATATAAAACACTGACATGCCAAACTCTAATCCATACGACATGCATACAGGATTAAAAAGAAAACTAACATGATATTAAAAATTTTGAATCCCCTACCTTATCAGCTACATCCCCTCATAAGTCGAAGCATTTCCAATACATTAGGCCTGCGCCACGCACAAACACACATCACATTAATAATCAAGATTACAAACAAAGAACAGAACATATTTATATAAGAAAACCCTAAATCAATTTAAAAAACATCTAAGCACAAAAGAACCCAATCCGTTTTTGTCTTGCACTCTTCCTATTCTGTTCTCTCCTCTTGAAATCCTATTTCTGCAAATCACACACAGCCACCTCTCTGTACACTCCCCGGCTCCCTCAACAAATAAAAACATTCGAACCCAATTCAATCCCTCACCAAAACCCAAGGCTCCAAGGCAAATGAGCGACCTTTTAGCTACAGTGCAAACTAAGGAGAGACTTTTTAGTTACAATACAAACCCAGAAGACTCAAATTTTCTGCATTATTCATCACTCTCGAGAAGAGCCACAAAAGACATACCAAAGTGCCAACTCCTTCACCACCAAAATCAAACCTCACACTTTGTTATTTTCAAACACCTTTGGAGATCAAATTAAAAGATCAATTCTTGTAAATAATTTACTCAAAAGATTGTAATCGTAAACATTCATTTAATAAAAATTTATTATTTGTAGACGTATTATTGTTTCAATCGAACAAGAACGTTTGAATTTACAACCAAATTTAATTAATAGAATATATAAAACATAAACAATAGAACGCAATTCTTGAAGACGGCCAAACGTAAACATAAACGTCTCTTCTGTCTTTCTTTGACATTGGAAACCCAATGTCTCAATTTTTTTTCTATTTGTTTAAACAAACAATATTATCTACACTAGAGAAGTGAGCAAGTGGATTAAGCCTCATAATGGGCTAGCAATAATATGGTTCAAATTCATCTTTGATGAGAATCAAACTTAAAATCTCTCATATACAAGTAAAGAGGAATATTACTATTCGTGGCAGGAATTTCTGTGGGGAATGCTTCCTGGCCGAAGAGCACACAACTCCCCGAGAGGTTGGCGCCGGTTGATGCTTTCTGTCGGGCTTCTGCTTTACTGGAGGGCTTGTCGGGCAAAGGCTGTCGGGCAAGGCTGAAAGAGAAGGACAGAGTTAACTTTGAAAGGTGCCTTTGTGGGGCCTTGAATGTAGGCCTTGAGGCTCACGATCAAGATTAACTTTGAATTGCTCAGGCGTGCCATTACTATTTTAAGCATGGTAGATGTAGAACGGATGTTTGAGTTTTAATTATATATATATTCGAGAGACTATGTTAGTTATTGACAGGTGCCTTTGTGGGGCCTTAGGTGTAGGCCTTGAGGCTTCCCATAAATAACTAACTTAGTACTAAAACACATAAGGTTCCTTTTGTAGGTTATATGGGTCTTATAACCATCATACTTCTGATTACCTGAGCTCAAAGAGCAGAATGAATCCAAATAGGTGCCTTTGTGGGGCCTTGAATAGGCCTTGAGGCTTCCCATCAGAACCCCTTCTATACTCAATGTTCTTGCCCGAGAAATAGGATGAATCCAAATAGGTGCCTTTGTGGGGCCTTGAATAGGCCTTGAGGCTTCCCATCAGAATTCATCCCGTCCCCGAATGTTATATGGTAATCATAATATAACAGCAATAAAACTAAGTGACAGGTCGATTACTTGCGCCCCAAGTAACTTTGGACTTCTTGTTATCAAAGCTTGTAGTGGATGGGTTAAGTCCACATTAGGTTCTTTTTTATGCCTTGAGGCCAAGGACTTTTTAGTGTGATCAAATCTTATATACCCGAAGGCTTAGAACTAAGATCTGGCTTGAATTGTGAAGACATATTCAAATCGGATTCAAGCGCTGAGAGAGTCTTTTAATAGCCATATTACTAGAAATAACTTGGATACAACTTGAAGTATACAACATATTGCTAGTCGAATGAATGAAAAAGACAAAAACAAAGAAGGTCAGGCAAGGTTTAACCTTGTCGGGCAAGGCTGATCGTCTTGTAACTTCCTATCTTTGTGGGTTAACAGAAGGTTTGAAAGCTTAGAAAAGGGGTTGGGAAATGAGTTTGCAGAAAGAAAATCGATATTACAGCAGGTGTTGAACAGGGTAGCAGAGCTATTACAAAGGGTTTATCCTGAAAGGGATGAGAGCTTGGGCTGACTACAGCTTCGTTTTGAAGGCAAATCTGGCTTTGAGCAGAGTTTGTGCTTGTATTTGTTTGTTTGAGTGTCCTTGATTCTGACTTCTCCTTCTCCTTTTATAGCCACCTTAGCTTGGCCTCATGTAGCAATAATCTTGCCCGAATGTAGATTGAAGGATAGTGACTCATCAGCTATTTACTTGTACTGCCATTTAAAAGTACTTTTTGGGCCGATTAGCTGGCTGGTCTATACCATTTGGTCATTGGGTAGGTGAGCAAGTAGTCTGCATGGCCTGCACCTAGTCAAAAACGGGCTTCTACTGTCATCTGGACTTCGGCTAGGTTTTGACTGGCCTTGACTGGGCTTCTTCCTTTTAGGCTGCTCTTTGGGCCAACTTCCCTTGAGCCCAAAGTTTAGGTTTTGATCCAAACAGTGCCCCCTTCAATTGATATTTAGCCTGGAATTCTAGGCGCCAATATTAATTGAAAAGCTGCATGCGTCTGCACCCTTGCTCTTGGAACTTGTATCTTCTGGTGGAGATTAACGCCACCCGGAGTCTCTCGATCTTCCCACAACCCTTGAACTACCTTCTGACATTCCTATAAATTCTGGTTCTCCCCACAAATCATCCTCGATCTCATCTTTTACCCACCTCAGGTGTTTCTGCTTCCTTAGTTTTCTTCCAAAACTGTGAAATGAGTTCTTCAGAGCTTAAGTGGGGTTTCTTAAAACTCCCTTTTCGTGAGAAAAAGAGTTCTCATCAGATAACTACTATCTCTAACACCTTTGGTCAAACACCCTACTATCTCCAACACCCTTGGTCATGCGGTTCCCTCACGACGGCTTGCCTTCCTGCTTGCTGTCGTGATAAATCAGGCTTCACCATCACACGTGGTGGTAACTCTGCCTGAGGATCCCCTACCAGGCGCATCTTGGCCGCACAACCCGATCACCTGATCGGGTCCTATCCAGGAAGACATCGGAAAACCAGCTGAAAATAACATTGTATCCAGAAGGAATCGAATGTAGTACTTCGGACTTGGATCAGTTTGTAAATATCACCAATTTGTCGAAATGAAATAAATATTATCTTAGCAACTTTTTGTTCTTCTATTTTCTTTTGAAAGGTTGGTGATCATACACTGCACCTTGATATCCCGAAATCTGCTTTACCTTGCATCCTCTTCAATGTAACAATCTCTAACATCCCATAATGTAGGACAATACCTTTTCAAGAATTTAACATTAATGGGATGTTTCTGCCAATTCCCTCCGAGGTCTGCCAAGTAATATCCCCCTTTGTCCAATACTTGACTAACTATGAAAGGACCTTCCCACGTCGGGCTCCACTTTCCAAAGCCCCTAAGCTGGGCTCCAAGAGGAAGAATTGTTTTCCACACCAAATCTCCTTCCTTGTAAGATTTTGCTTTTACCCTTTTGTTATATGCTCGGGCAACAGCCCTCTTTCCTTCCTGAATCTGGTTCAGAGCTTCAATTTGAGCTACATCTAAGTCTTCAATCCCTTGACACATGGCTTTAATGTATTCTTCACTGTGTAACCCAAACTGATTTTGAATTCTGACAGAACTTACATTGATCTCCATGGGAAGCATTGCATCTTGCTCGAAGGTTAGAGCATAAGGAGTTGTCTCTGTACCTGCCCTCTTGGAAGTTCTGTATGCCTACAAAGTGTTTCCCAGCTTTTCATGCCACTTCTCCGGACTGTCCATCACCACTCTTTTGATAATGTTTACCAAAATCTTGTTGCTGGATTCTGCTTGGCCATTTGATTGTGGGTAGTACGGACTGGACTGGATCATCTTTATTTTGTATTTGCTTGAAAATTCTTCAACTTCTTTTGAAATAAAAGATGGCCCTCGATCCATCACTATGGTTTCGGGCACCCCAAATCTATGCAGAATCTTGGTCACAATAAAATGTTTGACCGTGGCTGAGGTTATGGTTTTCACCGCCGAGGCCTCTACCCACTTGGTAAAGTAATCCGTTGCTACAATGATAAAAGTGTGCCCCTTGCTAGAAGCCAGGTAAATCTGCCCGATGAAGTCCATCGCCCATCCTCGGAAGGGCCAAGGCTTAACCACTGGATTCAAAGGTACTGAGGGCACATGTTGGAGAGGTCCGTGCCTTTGACACTCTTCACAGCCTCGGGCATAGGATTTGCAATCCTTTTCCATGTCGGGCCAGAAATATCCATACCTTTTGAGCAACCACCTCATCTTTGTTCCGGCCTGATGTGCTCCACATACTCCTTCATGTACTTCGGCCATCACTTTCATGGACTTCTCTTGGCCTAAGCATTTCAGTAGTAACCCGTCTGGAGTCTTTCTTAGTAGGTCTTTCGCCCATAAGACATACTTAGTTGCTTGCTGTCTATTCTTCTTGCTGGTGGGTGAAGAGGGATCTTTCAAATGATGGATGATGGGCGATCTCCAATCTTCTATCTCAGCTTCCTGAACCATTACATCCAGGCTGAATCCCCTTTCCAGAATAGAAGGAAGATTTCTCCTTTGAATCTCGACATCCAACCCATATCTTCTCTCCTGTACTGGTATGCCTGAGGCCAATTACGCCATCTCATTGGCTGCTAGGTTGGCTCCCCTGGGAACATGACTCACCGATATCTCAGAATCCCAATAACTCAACAATTGTGTGGTCGCCAAATAGTATCCAGCCATGGCGATATGTCTGCACTTGAACTCCCCATTTAGCTGGTTTATTACCAATTCCGAATCACCGAACACCTCAACTTCCATTGCCCCCAGATCCATCAAGATTTCCAAACCAATTATTAAGGCCTCATACTCTGCCCGATTGTTGGTATTCCCTTGATAATCCAAGAGAAATGAGTAATAATGATAAATCCCTTGAGGGTTGATAATCATAATCCCAGCTCCTGAAGCCTTCTGAGTATAAGAACCATCAAAATACAGCTTCCAATGAGTAATCCACAAACCAGCCACTCTTCTTATCTCCTGCTGGATCCACTTCTCTTTGCCTGAGATCCCTTTGCTTGGCGGGATCCAAACATTAGTAACTTCCAGGGTTCCCAGTATATTGATTATCTTATCTTGAGATTCTTGATGCTCTGCCAAGAAGTCAGCAATTGCTTGGCCTTTTACTGCCATTTGGGGGACATACTGGAAGCTGAATTCGGATAATGCTAGAATCCACTTCCTAATCCTTCATGTTAACATTGGCTTTGACAACATGTACTTTATCACATCTATCTTGGCGACGATGTGCACGTGACAAGGTAACATATAATGCCTCAGCTTATTGGCAGTAAAATACAGAGCTAAGCACAATCTCTCTACTGGGGAATACCTTGTTTCTACCTCGGTCAGAATTCTACTGAGGTAGTACACTGCCTACTCTTTCCCGCCTTCATTATTCTGAGCCAGCAAACTCCCAATTGATTTATCTGAAGCGGAGATATATAGCTTTAAGGGTTTTCCCCTCTGAGGTGGTACCAATACTGGTGGAGAAATCAAATAAGCTTTGATACCATCGAAGGCCTCTTAGTGCGGTGGTCCCCACTCGAAATTCTCCTTATCTTTCAGTCTTAATAAAAGAGTCAGTGGTTGGATCTTGCCTGCTAGGTTGGCAATGAATCTTCTTAAGAAATTAATTTTGCCCAGCAGCCTCTGAAGTTGCACTTTGTTGGTGGGTGCAGATGACTCCATTATTGCCCAAGCTTTATTTTTGTCCACTTCTACCCCTCTTTGATGAACCAGGAATCCCAAGAAATTGCCCGCTTTCACTCCAAACGCACACTTTTTTGGATTCATCTTCAATTTGTGGATCATCATTCTTGTTAATGCCTGCCTGAGGTCTATCAGATGTTGTTCTTCCATCTTGGATTTCACCACGATGTCATCAATATACACCTCCATATTATGGCCAATCAGATCATGAAAGATGGCATTTATCGCCCTTTGGTAGGTTGCACCAGCATTCTTGAGTCCGAATGGCATGACCAGATATTCATATGCCCCCACATGCCCAGGGCACCTATAAGCAGTTTTATGTATATCCTCCAGGGCCATCTTTATCTGATTATACCCGGCATTTCTATCCATAAAAGATAAGACTTTGTGTTTTGCCACTGCATCTATGGATAGATCTGCCATGGGCATAGGATACTCATCTTTAGGTGTAGCACCATTAATATTTCTGTAGTTAACATAACATCGTACCGCTTTTGTTACGGCTTTTAAAACGGGTACAATGTTGGCTAACCACTCCACATATTTGGCTGGCCTGATAAATCCGGCTTTTACAAGCCTCTCAATCTCTTCTTTGACTTTCTCTTGTATCTCCTTCGACATCCTTCGTGGTGCTTGCTTAACCGGCTTATATCCTTCCTTGATGGGCATTCTGTGTTCCACCAAGGTTGCATCTAAACCCGGCATCTCAGTGTAATGCCAAGCAAAACAATCTCTGAATTCTTGCAAGAGACAGATAATTTGTGCCCGATCTTCACTCTCCAATAAACCACTGATTTGTATTAGTCTTGGGTCCTCCTTTGTTCCTAGCTCAATAACTTCCAAAGGATCTTGGACCTCCGGTGGTGGCTTATCAGGTTCTGCACATAAAAATTCGACTAGCTCCAGGCTCTCGAGCAAGTCATCTGGCTCATCTAGGTCATATATACACTCGGCCATTTGAATGGCCCTTTCCAATTCTTCTTGACAAGATTCCTCATTGCTTTCATCCTGGCTGGTTGAAGCTCCCACCTGCCATTCCTGCTCTTCTCTGTCCAAGAGCTCATTTTCTTGTCTTCTTCCTTTCCCATACACCAACAGTCGTTTAATCAGGGATTTGACTGCCATTACCTGATCTTTCCTTTTTTTTTCTATCATTGATGGTGTAGGGGTGTTGGGATGATGTAAGGTCTGTCCCACTCCTCTCTAGTAAGGAGCATCCCTTGTTCTAGGAGCTTTTGGGCCGTCACCTTGGTAAGGCGGCTGTTCTCATCTGTTCCCAAACACTTTAAGATTCCTACGTTGGGATTGTAGAAACTTGCTTCCGCTATATTGGCTATGGGAAGGAATGGCCGTGATTCGGCCTCTACCTTCTCCCAAAAGCCTGGCCCTTCCGCGCTTGCCTCATGATACATAGCCACTTGTTGATGTAGGGTGGAGGGTACATCAAGACTTTGGTGGATCTAATCCCTTCCAAGTAAGGCTCCATAGGTGGAGGTGCAGTCCACCACAAAGAATGCTAGCATGATCTGTTTAGACCCCAGATCTACTTCCAAAGGCAATATCCCAAGAGTCTTGGTGATAGCACCCGAGAAACTAGAAACTGTGAGGTCTGTAGGAATAAGATCCTCTGTACCTCTCCCCAACTTTTTCATCTGCTTGGCTGGTAATATATTAACAGCTGCCCCTCCATCAATCAAAATCCTTCTGAAGGGCACTCCCTCCAAATGAGCTGTTACATATATGGACTTTAGATGATTGGCAAGTGAAATGTTCGGGCGACTGAACATCATTTTGTCTATGTAGATCTTTAAAGGACCTTCTTTGGATGCTTCAGATGATGCAGCTTTGCCTGACTCTCCTTCTTCTGCTATTTCAATATTAATATGAGCCATCATTGGCTCAGTTGTTACATAATCTCCTTCCATGATGGCGGGCTGATTAGGTTGGGCAACAAACATAGCACGCACATACGCCATGTTTATATGAAAGTTGCTAGGCTCTGGTAGCTCCTATTTTTTACTCCCAATCTGGTCTATGAACTCATCCAACCACGCCATAGCATCTGGTGGAAGCAATGGTTCTGGTGCCCCCTCTAGCTGATTCATACCTGAACATGGTGTTTGTTTTGGAACTTCCTCGAAAGGATCCTCTAATGATAGAGAAGGTTGTTTGTTCTCAGGGGAGATAGTTCCAAAGCAAATAGGTTGCTCTGCCTTCCATCCGGGAGTCGGCACCATAACCATATCTTCTTGAGCTTTCCTCAAGATTCTATATTTCCCAGGGTGTAGGCATTGTGGCACATGATTTCCTTCGCCTTCAATCTTGTTGTTAGCCTTTTCCACCTCCTTCTTACTTCTCCAGCGGAGCTGACTGCTCCCCCCAGACGACGTTTTCTCTAACTTTTGATTTTTGGAAGCTTCCGACGTCGCTAGGGTTTTCAAGGAATTCATGTAGGCTTTATGTTGCCTCTGAACCCTTCTGACCATGGAGGCTCCCATTTGCTTAACGGGCTGTCCATTCTTCCCAACCACATACCATTTTCGCCCGAGGCGAGCAGGATTATCTTTTGTGACAGGGTTTGTTATCCTGTCATTCCTCCTGACCTCTCTTCCCATATGGCCGTACTGAGAGTGCCCTACACTTCTCTCTTTTGGCTTCTTGGCATCTTTATCCTTTACCTCCTCAGAAACTTCATGGTTGCGAAATATTTCTGATAAAGCCCTTGGTTGGGAATCGCCTCCTAGCCGTTGGAAGACACTTTGGGAGGTATCCCTTCCAGCAGTCTGCCAAGCTTTCTCTTGCGCCTCTTTTCTCTTTTGTTCTTCATTTCTCCTGATCAGTTCATGATCTATGAGGGCTCCTGCGGGCGGTATGTCGAGTTCACACTGGCATTGGCACTTACTGCATAACACCCTTCCTTTGAATATGGCAGCTTTTGGATATTCAGGCAAGTTAACCCCCCCTTTATGGGTTTGTCAACCAGTCTTCTTTATTCTTCTCTTGTGACCTTCTCTTTTCCCTTCTCCGCCCAGGCCATACTGATCATATTTATAGGGGCCTCTGAGAAGGGATCCGTATGTTTATCTGTCACCGCAGCTTCTTCTAGTCAATTGGTTTTAAGCCCCCTCTTCTCCCTATCATCTTTCTCCCCAAGATAAGGTAAAGACATAGGGATAGGTGGTCTTAGCACCGGATCATCTTCTTTTCTGGAGCCTGCAGAAGCGTTCTCCAGTCTTTGTAGCATGTGCAACAAAGCAGTTTGGAAATCTTCTGATCCTTTTGACATATATTGCTTTGATCAATGGATCCCACCGAGCGTGCCAAAACTATGTCCGTGGCAGGAATTTCCGTGGGCAATGCTTACTGGCCGACGAGCACACAGCTCCCCGAGAGGTTGGCGCCGGTTGATGCTTTCTGTCGGGCTTCTGCTTTACTGGAGGGCTTGTCGGGCAAAGGCTGTCGGGCAAGGCTGAAAGAGAAGGACATAGTTAACTTTGAAAGGTGCCTTTGTGGGGCCTTGAATGTAGGCCTGAGGCTCACGACCAACATTAACTTTGAATTGCTCAGGCGTGCCATTACTATCTTCAACATGGTAGATGTAGAACGGATGTTTGAGTTTTAATTATATATATATTCGAGAGACTATGTTAGTTATTGACAGGTGCCTTTGTGGGGCCTTAGGTGTAGGCCTTGAGGCTTCCCATAAATAACTAACTTAGTACTAAAACACATAAGGTTCATTTTGTAGGTTATATGGGTCTTATAACCATCATACTTCTGATTACCTGAGCTCAAAGAGCAAAATGAATCCAAATAGGTGCCTTTGTGGGGCCTTGAATAGGCCTTGAGGCTTCCCATCAGAACCCCTTCTATACTCAATGTTCTTGCCCGAGAAATAGGATGAATCCAAATAGGTGCCTTTGTGGGGCCTTGAATAGGCCTTGAGGCTTCCCATCAAAATTCATCCTGTCCCCGAACGTTATATGGTAATCATAATATAACAGCAATAAAACTAAGTGACAGGTCGATTACTTGCGCCCCAAGTAACTTCGGACTTCTTGTTATCAAAGCTTGTAGTGGATGGGTTAAGTCCATATCAGGTTCTTTTTATGCCTTGAGGCCAAGGACTTTTTAGTGTGATCAAATCTTATATGCCCGAAGGCTTAGAACTTAGATCTGGCTTGAATTGTGAAGACATATTCAAATCATATTCAAGCGCTGAGAGTCTTTTAATAGCCATATTACTAGAAATAACTTGGATACAACTTGAAGTATACAACATATTGCTAGTCAAATGAATGAAAAAGACAAAAACAAAGAAGGTCGGACAAGGTTTAACCTTGTCGGGCAAGGCTGATCGTCTTGCAACTTCCTATCTTTGTGGGTTAACAGAAGGTTTGAAGGCTTAGAAAAGGGGTTGGGAAATGAGTTTGCAGAAAGAAAATCAATACTACAGCAGGTGTTGAACAGGGTAGCAGAGCTATTACAAAGGGTTTATCCCGAAAGGGATGAGGGCTTGGGCTGACTACAGCTTCGTTTTGAAGGCAAATCTGGCTTTGAGCAGAGTTTGTGCTTGTATTTGTTTGTTTGAGTGTCCTTGATTCTGACTTCTCCTTTTCCTTTTATAGCCACCTTGGCTTGGCCTCATGTAGCAATAATCTTGCCCGAATGTAGTTTGAAGGATAATGACTCATCATCTATTTACTTGTACTGCCATTTAAAAGTACTTTTTGGGCTGATTAGCTGGCTGGTCTATACCACTTGGCCATTGGGTAGGTGAGCAAGTAGTCTGCATGGCCTGCACCTAGTCAGAAATGGGCTTCTACTGTCTTCCGGACTTCGGCTAGGTTTTGACTGGCCTTGACTGGGCTTCTTCCTTTTAGGCTGCTCTTTGGGCCAACTTCCCCTGAGCCCAAAGTTTAGGTTTTGATCCAAACAATTACTAGACTGTAATACTAAGTGGTCCTCAATTCTTTCTTTTATTTTTATTGTTTCCTACTTTCTTCGTAAAAAGGAATAAACCATGGCCGAACAACATTCGTGCCCAAATCCTAATTTCTTGTCCAAACTCGATATGTTTCACTTTTCTCCAACCCCAACATTACATAGTTCATGCAATCAGTTAATTTAGACACAGCCCAAAGAAAAGACTTATGAATATGAGTTTGAATTACAAATTTGATGCAGGGAGCACTATTTTAAAAATCCTTGCCTAATCGCTAAGCGACTGGCCACCGTCCTGATTAATGACTAGACGTTTGAAAATTAAGAAAAAGGGCCTAGACCTATTGAGGTACCTGCCTAGCCCGCCCATATCCGCCTAGGTTGCGACTCACTTAGGCAGAAAATAGATAACTTTCATTTTGTATTTATTTTTTTCAATAAATTGTAAGAAACTTGTTGAATACTTAAATGAACAACATTATATGTTTGTTCCCTATGTTTTCATTATGTTCCAATATTTCATAATATATGTGTCATTTTGTTTTATAGTTTATGATAAAATTATATATATTTGAAGTATAACCATACACCTATTTACATGAAATATAAAGGATTTAGTTAAATCCGCCTAGTCCGCCTAGGCGCTTAGGCACTAGGCTCCAGCTCGCCGCCCGACTAGTGCTTAGCGTCTTTTAGAACCCTGGCAATGAGCAATGTGGCAGGATATAAAATGTTGGAAATAATATAAATTAAACAAGAGCAAGACACTTAAAATAAGTTTACAACTCAAATTTCAATATTACAATTCAAACAACTTCTACATCTCTTTTTTTGTGTTACAAATTAGGGGTGGGCACTTGAAACCAAAAACCGCAACCGAAACACGAACCAAATCGAACCAAACCCAACGGTTTGGTTTTTCAGTTTCAAAACGGTTTCGATTTGAAACCGAACCGAATAGGGGAAAAACGGTTTGGTTTCGGTTTCGGTCCTCCGAAACCAAACCGAAACCGAAACCGCATAGCTTTATTAAATGTTAAATTTTAATTGGTTATTTTCATTGAGTCCATACATTTAGTATGGACTCAACCACATCATAACATGGCCACATAACATCACTTTTTATTTTCTTTCTTCTAGTCCCGTAGTTCGTGGACTAAGACTTTGTGCTCTCTTTCTCAAGTTTATTCATCTATCTCCAGTCTCATGGTGGACTAAGACTTTGTGCTCTCTTTCTCAAGTTTATTCATCTGTCTCCAGTCTCCTGCACTCTTCTTCCAGTTCCAAACGCTGTCTCTCTCTCCCCTTCGGCCTCCTTTCCTCTTCATTCCAGGCTTTCCATCTCCTAGCTTCTAAATTTCAGAGTGCTAATATGGTAAGAACTATGATTTATAACTTGTTTTAGTTAAATTTACTTATAGATTTGAGATTAATTTTAGAGTTAGGTTTAGGGTTGGGTTTTGAATCAAAAGGGGATTTTGTTTTTCGTTGGTTAGTCTTTGATTTTTCTTCGTTCAAGAACATTAGAATGTCAATTGAAAGCATTTATGATATTTGCATATTGTAGGGAGGACTGAAACTGCATCTTGATTATCCCGAGGTGACTTGGAAGACTGAAAATGCTATTGAACGAATGGGTTTTAATGCTTGTTTTTTTTGTTCTGTAGCTTTGTTTTTACTATTTATTGGTGAAACACCTGGATTGTGTATTGGATATAAGCAATGTTATGATACCATTGAAATTATTGGTTATTTATTTTCTGGTCTCTGCACATACAAATAAGTTCTTCAAATGAATATGCAATATAGTCCTTTTTTCTAATTTTGGTATCTACTGATTGTCATATTTCTTTTCCTCTCTTTTATGTTGTTGCAGTTAAATGCTGATAAAAGTCCTTTCCAACGAACATTTGTTAATCAGGTATATACTCATATTTGATTAGAACTACAATTGCATTGCACTTGTTAAGACTCGATTGTGCATGGCATGCCCCCTTTACTTGTTATTTACCAGAAGATAGCAAGGTATGGATATTACACTAGAATAGTATTTTGTTGTCATCAACTAGGTAACATGAATTTGTGATGGTATCAGACCCTAAACTTAATGCCAATTCTAAATTTGTGATGCAGCGAGGCAAGGAAGTCATTAAGTAGACCGCATGTTGGGCAAGTCCTTGATAATCTCATCTACAATTACAATCTGACTTTTTTGTGGGAAGGCTTTGGCTTAGTAAGCCAAAAAGTGCTCTTCAAACTGCACTTGTATTGGTTGTGATCACCCAGAATTGCAGTTACTGGACTTTCTTTATGTTACAGTTTCTGTGTGTTTGCAGCTTTACTAAAACACATCTACCACCTTTTGTTATTAAAAAAATTTCACATAGTTTGATTGGTAGGTTCTACCAAAACTAGAGTTATTAGAATCTTTTTTATGTTTGGGTTTGCGGTACTGGCATCAGATTTGATGTGCTCTTAGTTGCCTCAAGTTGAATTCTTTTGTTGTGGTCCTTGTGGATGTGAATTTTGTTGTCATTAATTAGGTAACCATAATAGTTTTTTCAAACAACGAAACCAAACCAAAACCGTTTGAAACCAAACCAAACCAAACCAAATGGTTTGGTTTCATTTTGGTTTTAGCCTCAAAACCGCACTGAACCAAACTGCAAAAACTTGCGGTTTTGGTTTTGGTTTCACTCAAAACAGCACCAAACCAAACCGCGCCCACCCCTATTAAAAATACATATATTTATAGGCTTATAAATACATATATTATATCTCAAAAAATGCATGTATTTCACTCTCTGATACCAACTAATTCAGGGAGCAACGTGGTGGGAAATAAAATTCTAGAACTAATATGAATTAGAATGAACAAATATGAGAGATAGATATGATCCACTATCTTCAAGTGTGAGGAAATACCTCAAAACCACAAACCATGTCTCTAATACCAGCCTATAACGTAGACAACTATAAATAAAGTAACAACTCTTAAACAAGAGGCACTTGTAATGAGCTTACAACTCGAGCTTCAATATTATAATTCAAACAACTTATATCTCTTTTTTAACTTAAAAATACATGTATTTTTAGGCTTACAACTTAAAGTGAGAAACATGAAAAGACAAATGAAATAAAGGAAAATTTAGATTAAATATCAATTTTAATATAGGTTTTAAAGGAAAATACCAACTTTAAGGAAAACTACCACGAATGAGGATCATCTCCGGATCTTCTTTGTGAGGATCCCAGGGATTTCCACATCGTGTCCATTTATCGTACATCGTGCGGCCAATTTTCGTCAAATACTGTTCATGTTTAATTTTAAATAAAAATATTTAAAATGATTTCTGACCGCACGATGTACAATGAACAAACACGATTTGAGGATCCCCAAAAACCTCACAAAGAGGATCCAGATATGATCCTCATTCAACTACCACTCCCTTCCCATTCTATTTGGATAAAGCACAAAGACATTTCTATTTTTGTCCAAATTGCACATGACCGACATGCTACCGAGGTGGTAGTGCCATAAATTGTCGTTGACCACCATCATTGTGGCCGAAATTCTTTTCCGGTCACCGAAAAATTTGAAGTCACTAAACAACATGTACAACTTTTTCATCTTCAATTAAGTTCTGTTGTGTGAGTTTATTATTTTTTATATGTATACGCGATTAAATTAGGCTCAAGCATCTCAAAAGGCTTCCACAATTATGATTCCACATAGATCAAGGGAACTTTTGTAACCATCCACATCATGAACCACTTGGCAAGCCCTGTTAAGTGACTTCGGCTCATTTAAGCATGGCATATGCATGGTGTGACTTATGATAAATATGTCTGATTTGTATGACTTTGGCGTTCAATAAACTATTGTTTATTGGCATGGCATGTTTATAAATTTGCATACTATTCATTTTTTACTTTATGCATAGATTTAAGCTGGGCTTGTGACGTTTCCACAACGATTGAACTTTGGGTCATGATTGGGCTTGTATGTGATATTTTTACGCTCCAACGCTAGTCGAAAAATCGTGTTATGATTGTGCAACAATCATGTAATTATTGTGAGTTATATTTAGTATTTATAGAATTATTTTGGTTGACTTTTCCATAGGTACCTAAACTATAAACATGATGGTTTCAAGTAGGCATGGCAATTCCTGACACGACCCGATAACCCAACACGACACGACACGAAATTAACAGGTGGTCGGGTCAACACGATAACTAATCGGATCGTTATCGGGTAACCCGATAAGCACCTGTTAAGATAACGGGTTGGTTCGAGTATACACATGGGTAACACGATAAGCAAAATATTAATTTTATAATTTTATAACCCTAAAAAAATACTATAATAATTATATATATTAATTTAACAATTTTATACACCTAAAAACTAAAATATATATATATATATATATATATATAAAGGTTGTACCCAGTGCACAAGGCTCCCGCTTTACGCAGGGTCTGGGAGAGGTGAATGTCGGCTAGCCTTACCCCCATTTATGGAGAGGCTCCTCCCAAGTCTCGAACCCGAGACCTACCGCTCATGGGCGAAGGCACTTGCCATCGCACCAAGTGCGACCTCTCTCTCTCTCTATATATATATATATATATATATATATATATATATATTAAATTAAATATTAAAAATTGGTGACCATTGGATTTGCTTAAATATACATACCATTCAATTTCTTAAGTGTTATACGTACAAAATAAATAAATTTAAATCTACTTAATATATATATATATATATATATATATATATATATATATATATATATACATATATAAACACAATTGAACTTGATGGGATACGAATTCTACGAAACTAATTTCAACGATCCCACCGTCAAACTTGTTTGTATATGCTTCGAGATCGCATTAGCAAAAAAATCACAAAAAATAAACATTCAGAGATCAAGTAACGGAACAAAATTTTTCGACGGTTATTAATGAAAAATCACGATTTAATGATTATTTTAACTCCGATTTTGATGATTTGTTACAGCTACACTCTTTGACCCTATATGAATACAATGAATAAACTCGACCTTCAATTTAAAATATTTGCACTAGTGGATACCACAAAATCTTATGTTATACTTAATGAAAGTATGAATAAATTCTTAAGTGTTAATGAATCTATTGTTTTGATGGGATACGCATTCTACAAACTAGTTTCAACGATTCAACCGTTAAACATGTTTGTATATACTTTGAGATTGCATATGCCAAAAATTGCAAAAAACAAACATTCAAAGATCAAGTAACGGGGCAAAACTTTTCGACGGTTATAAACGAAAAATCACGATTTAACGGTTATTTTAACTCTGATTTTAATGATTTTTTGACAGCTACACTCCTTGACCCTATATGAATACAATGAATGAATTCGATCTTCAATTTAAAATATTTACACTAGTAGATACCACAAAATCTTATGTTATACTTAATGAAAGTATAAATAAACTCTAAGTATTAGTGAATCTATCGTTTTGATGGGATACGCATTCTACGAAACTAATTTCAATGATCCAACCGTCAAACTTGTTTGTATATGCTTCAAGATCGCATACGCCAAAAATCACAAAAAAACAAACATTCAAAGATCAAGTAACGCGACAAAAATTTTCGACGATTATCAACGAAAAATCATGATTTAACGGTTATTTATAGCAACGGATACCCTCAAGGTCGAGTTAAAACCCTACTTGGACTAGGACTTCTTCTCTTGATCAAACACTAACTCGGCCAATCCTATTTTCACTATGATTGTGAACCTAGTCCTCTATTGAACCGAATTCACCTCCGGTTTATTGGTCCTACCGAGACTCCTTATTGCACCAGGACTCGACTTGTCTTGCGTCATGACCTAGCCGTCCTAGGTTTGGAGGCCCACGTACTAAACGATTCATAGCACCCATGTCGCAAGGCATTTCGGGCCGAGAATGATTCTATACTTGGCCCAAACTAATATTTTAGGCCTAAACATTGCCCCTTCGCTTCTGAGGTCCTCGGCCTGAATTCTTTGGTCGAGCCTCGACCTTGAAGAAGCGAATCTACTACTCAGAACCCAAGTGCTTTATTTCCAAGGCGCATTTATTGAGCATGATTGCACGATCTCGATCCTGCTGACCAACACACCACGTGGCATCCTTTAACACGGCCAATCCCTAATAATGACGTCTAAGGCGTGCGACTTCCTGAACCGTCATGCCATCATGGCCTTATTGCTGATCATAACCATGCTACCTCAATCCGCGAGCCTTTCGTCATCGTGCATACGCCAAAACGTCTTTCACCATAAATCTCGCCGCCACACGCAATCGTGCGCCCCCAAAACCTGAGACCCTCGGTCTTCTCAACTGCATTTCCTGAATGTCCATAATGATTAGCAATTTCTTCGGTCGATTGTACCCTTTATTTTGAATTTCGAACGATTGCCCTTCCTTCCACCACTCTATAAATACCGAAATTCTCTCATTTGTTCTTTACGCTTTCAAATTCTCTGAAATTTCTTGCCATCGTTCTTTAGTGCATTGCCTTCTTCCAAGTCTTTGTCTTCAACCTTTAACCCAGAAAGTTCTTTTCTTGTCATTCCTTCAAACCATTCATCATGGCCTACTTTATCTCCAAGCTTTCCAAGGAGTGTGACCAATGACAGAAGATCATCGATCGGAGTTCAATCAAGACCATCCGATTTGAGAGCGACATGAGCACCCCTCATCAAATCTTGGGTCCTCTCTTTAAGGCAGCGGTGCCATCGACCATTACTGTACTTCTCCAGGAGCATTACTTATCACCCTTGCTACAAGGGTTCGACTGGTCGAAGTGGGATGTAGTGAGGCCCCAAGGCTCTTGGCCCTCGACTACTGCAACCTGGGCAGCCTGGGTTGTTCGAATGGAAAAAATCTTCGGCGAGCAATGGAAAGCCCTAGGCATCTACGACGCCATTCGCCTTTCATTTATGGAGGTCGTTCTGGACAAGGAGCTCCTCCTAGCGGCTTTATGCTTTTGGTGTTCGGCCACTAACACCATGGTCCTCCCTCTCGGCCCCATTAGCCCCACCATCCTCGACCTTACTGCCATCGTGGGGACTTCCCCGACTGGAATCCCAGTCGACTCTACCCTCCCTGGGTATCCGTCAACCCTTAATTTAAAGGTGCTCTTCGACAAACGGGCCCTTGAGACGCTAAGCAGTGAAGGCCAAACACCCTCGAAGGAAGAGGTTCACAAGCTTCACAAGAATTTCTTCAACTACAACACTCTCTACCTCCATTTTACCGGCCGAGGAAAAGAGGCTCTGCGAGAAGGAGAACACGAGGCTTTCCTCTTCTATTGATACAACAATTTCATTTGTTGTACCAAATCTAATAAGTGCCTGGTTGAGAGCATGCCAGTGGTCGAGGCCCTAGCTAACGGTCACACTTTGGCACTTAGCCCGGCCATTCTCGCTCATCTTCTGCGCTGCTTGGCCGAAGCGACTCAAGATAAGGTCGATCCTTAACAGAATGGACCCCTCTGGGTCTTCCAACTCTGGCTACAGGTCTACTTCGCTCCTCTTTGGCAAACGATTGCTGATTTCTCGCCCAGGGAAACCCTCGACCCTCAATTGGCTCTTCGGCCAATCCCTCCTCACCAAGCTGAATAAGTATTTACATATTTCTTCGCTCTCGACGACCTTTCTAATGACGAGTTCTTGATCTGTCGTCGTCAAGAGTACCCTTCATCGATCAGACTTTCTACCACAGTCTGGGGTGCGGACAAAGATGCTAACCTTCGCCAATCCTGGGGGTCTTTCGTTCTTGCCCGCGACCTGCCTCTCGGTTGTGAGGGTCGTCGAACAAGTTGGGAAGTGTACCACCCCAATTTCCTCGCTTGGCAGTTTGGCTATCTCCAAGGTTGTCCAGTCCCTTTTCTTTCCTCGAGGTCGGTCCTAAGCCGCGGACGTGAAACTGGCTCTTTGGAGAAGGAATGCGCCGACGCCAAAAAGGAGTTCCAGGAGCGGTGCCAGAAATTCCACCTTCGACCGGCCACTCCGGAGACTCTTTGCACTGACATCTTCGGTGACTGATGGGAGCAGTATACCGATCAGTTTTTTGGTGTTCCGGTTGATACTGTTTTAAATAACCTCTTCAGTGGTCGACCCAAAAAGGCCTTTGCCCCCCAAGCCCAAGGTAACGATTTACTTCTGCCTCTTTCCTTCAACCTTGAACTACTGATCTGCTTTGCTGATTTGCTTTTACTGTCTCAGGTAGCCGATTGTTGAAAAATGTGGTTGTGGTTGTTGCTCCTGCGGCCGAGAGAAAATCGGTCGTCTCCAAGAAAGCAAAGGCTGCTGCGCAGGCCTTGTTAAGCAAACGGCCTCGTCGAGAAGTTGAGCCGACCACCGAACTTTCTCAGCCTGCCAAACGGATCAAAAAGCTGGCCAAGAAAGGAGAACGGGAGATTCACTTTATCTCCAGTCATACTACGGGAACGACGACTCCTAGCGTTTCCCTTTCTCCTCCCATCGCCCAAGTCCCGGTCGAGAAACGATCAATTTCGACCGAGGAAATAGTCCAAGCACGGCCTGTTTCTGAGGTTGGTAAACCGGTTGTTATCTCACCGGTTGAAGCCGCACCTGTCCTGAAAAAGGCAGTCCCTGCGATCGAGAGAACTTCCCCTGAAAATCCAAAACCCTCGATCTTCATTTTGGAAGAGAGTGAGGGGAGCGACGAGGTTCCACTGGCGAGTCACCCTCGTTCCCGTCATCAACCTCCTCCAACATCCAAGGTGGCTGCCCAAGTTGGCCCTCCCACGGTCGACCTTGGTAAACGATCGGCCGGAGAGCCAGTAGCGGCGACAGAAATGCCCGCTCCTCCACAGGACCAGGACCTCTATTCTTCGTCCAAAGCGGCTGTCCCGGTCGGCTCTTCTACGGCCGATCGTGGCAAACGACCTGTTGGGGAGCCGGAGGCGACGGTGGAAACGCCCGTTCATCCTCAGGACCAGGACCTCAATATTCCACCGCAGGAGGCCACTTCGACCTTTGTAAGTACCTCCTACCGCCTTTCCTTGGTTATTTTTCTGCCATAAAACTCTAAACGAGGAAAATACTAAATGTTAGGTGCCTGCACACTCTTTTCATCGAAAATTCTATGCGCCGAAGGGTGTTATCTATGTTTCTTGGCCGCCTCAGTGGCCATCGAACGTAGATAACCTCCATCGGCCGCGTGAACTGAGAAGCATTCTAAAACATTGGGCTCGGCCATTAAGTTCTTTAGGTTCGAGCAATGATCCTGAAGACATGGCCGAAGTCTCCTCTCGGCAGGTTTAAAACAAATAACACCTCCTTGCTACCTTTTTGTGATTTTCTTGAGCTTAACCTCACATTTGTGTGCAGGCTTCATGGGAGGTTGAGTTTAACGCCCTTTTGTCCAGCACTACTGGAGTGGCTGGTCCTTCGGCCGCCACAACCGAAACCGCTGACTCAACTGCTCTAGCTCGGTTGCAAGAGGTTTTGTCTCTCTCGGCGTCGCAAGTCCTTGAGTGCAAAGGTCTTGATTTGCTGGGTGCGTGTCTAAATGATCTCGGAGCCGATGGTCAACTAAACGGCGAGGCTATCGTTCAGGCGTCATCCGCCCTGGAGCGGGTTCGGGAGACCTTTAGTGTCTTTGAGAACGCTTTGAGGGCTGAACAAGACCTGCAAGCTGCCATGGTCGTCCGAGACACTCTCCGTCCAAAGATTGATGCTTTAAAGGTAAAAAGAGAGGCCTTGGCTGACCTCGACCGTCAAATGGCCGAATTAGCGAAACGAAGATCGGCTATTGCTTCCGAACTTGCTAAGGACTTCGAGTCGGGCGGCAAGCCTTGCTTCACCGAGTATGCGGCGAGCACAAAACGGGTCGAGCAGTTAAAAATGGACAAAAAGAACCGGTAGGCCGAGGTCATAATGGGTGAGGTGCGGTGGTTGGAGCTAAAGGCCCTTCTCGTCACTCTTCTTCCTTCTTCGCCTTGAATGTATTTAAATATAAACCGATCGACTTGTTCAATTTGTATGTACTCTTTTCGATCTTAATGAACTGATTTTCTATTCCCGCATTTTCCTTGTGACCGGATAGTATTTCTTTAAAATTTCCCATTGATTGGTAATTTGTGAACTAAACCGGTCCGGTCTCTAAGATGATATGCCCCTTTGCCGTATATTTTATGTACAACGTACGGCCCTTCCCAATTTGGCGACCATTTGCCGAACCTAGGGTCCTTTAGTCCTACTGGCAACACCGTTTACCAAACCAATTCTCCCTCGCCAAATGTTTTCTGGCGTACCTTTTGGTTATAGGCTCGCTCGGCAATCCTTTTTTGTGCCACCAGTAAGTTATAGGCATCAAGTCACGCTTCCTCTAAATCTTCTAACTCCTGTCTCATGGACTGATTATATTCGGCGCTGAACAAACTACTTTGTTCAATTAGTCGCATCAAATTTATGCTTAACTCGACTGGTAACATTGCATCGTGTCCGTAGGTTAATGCATACGGGGTTGTTCCGGTTGCCAATCGTGGTGATGTTCGATATGCCCACAAAGTCTCATTCAACTTTAAATGCCACATGCCGGGCCTTTCCTTTATTATTTTCTCAAGAATGCCGATCAACACTTTATTATTTGCCTCGGCCTGCCCATTTGCTTGTGCATAATACGGTGTAGATTGTTCAAGCCGGATTTTCAAACTCGTCGTATATTCTCTAAATCTCTCGGCTGTAAAGATTGTGCCGTTATCGGTTATAATCATTTCTGGTACACCGAATCTGGTCACAATGTGTTCTTCCACAAAGTCGCAAACTTCTTTAGATGTTAGCTCGGCATATGACTTAGCTTCGACCCACTTAGTGAAGTAATCGGTTGCTACCAGTATCCATGCGTGTTTGGCAGCTCCGGAAGATGGTGTGATTTTGCCGATTACGTCCATGGCCCATCCTCTAAACAGTCATGGTTTAGTGACCGAATGTAATGATTCAGCCGGGACCCGTTGTATAGGACCATGAATCTGACACTGTATGCACCCTCGTGCAAACTCGATACAATCCTTCAATATTCATGGCAAAAAATAACCGTGTCGTCGAAGCAACCACCGTATTTTTTGTCCGGACTGATGAGCTCCGCAAATCCCTTCATGGACTTCTGTGATTGCCTGAGCACTCTCTTGGGGGCCGAGGCATAGCAGTAATAGACCATCCACACCCTTTCGGTATAGCTCATTTTGGTACGTGACATTGTTTGTGTCGTGAACTCGTGTCTTGCGGCTATGTTTGCCATTGGGATTGTCAAGGTATTGCATAATGGGCTTTCTCCAATCATCTGGTATTGCCTCGACGGCACAAACCTCTATAGAGTCCTGTCGGTCTAGCAACGAAGGTAAGGACATGACTCTAGTGCGTATCACGTTGTCGCGTCGGAGGACTTGCTGGTTAACCAAAGCCGGGTATAGCTGTCGTAACACGGGTATTTCTCGGCCTAGCTTGCCCCTGAGGAGTTGCGCACCGAAGGTGATTTGAGCCAACTCGTCTGCGTTGGTATTATGGATTCGAGAAATATGTTCAAATGTAATACCGTCAAAAGATTCAGCCAAATAGCTAACGCCATGTGGTAGGGTGCCAGGGTGCAACTCATGCATCGAAAAGACCCATTAAGTTAGTTAATCACAAGTTCAGAGTCGCCGAGGACGAGGGCACGGGGGGCCCGCAAGTCATGAAGGAGGCTAAGGCCGATGATAAGGGCTTCGTATTCGGCCTGATTATTGGTGCAGTCGAAATCCAACTTGAGAGAAAAAAACCAACGATCGTGGTTGGGAGATTGAATGACAATGCCCACGTCGACCGAGGATGAAGTACTTGAACCGTCAAAATACATCGTCCAGTAGTTGTCGCGTGTTTCAACCATGCCGATTTCGACGTTAGTGTTCCCAAAACCGTAGAGGGAAGGGTGTTGAGCAAGGAAGTCTACCAATGCCTGGCCTTTGACAGCTTTCTGGGGCACATATTGCAAGCTAAACTCAGACAACGCCATTGTCCATTTCCCAATTCGGCCTTTTACAATTGGCCAGGTAAGTATGTACCGGATAACGTCGGTCTAGGCAATGACTTATGTGACCGAAAAAAGCATGTAATACCGAAGCTTGGAGGCGGCGAAGAACACGGCGAGACAGAGCTTTTCAACGGCGGAATAATTGATTTCTGGTTGATTAAGATTTCGACTGAGGTAAAAAATAGCCTGCTCCCGCCCGGCATCGTTATCTTGGGCGAGGAGGCAGCCGATGGACTCTTCAGCCGCCGAGATATATAATTTGAGAGGTTTACCGCGCTGGGGTGGAACAAGGATAGGTGGTGTCGTGAGGGAGACTTTGATTTGTGTAAACGCTTCCTAATGCTCGTCGGTCCACTCAAATTTATCTGAGTCCTTAAGTTTCAGAAGCGTCGAGAACGCTTTCATTTTACCTGCCGAGTTAGCTATAAATCGACGGAGAAACTTTATCTGACCGAGTAAGGACTGCAGTTGTTTCTTCGTCGTCGGGGTGGGAGCACTGATGATTGCACGTGCTTTATTTTTGTCCACTTCAATCCCACGGTGATGCATTAGGAAACCGAGAAAATTACCGGCCGACACAACGAATGCACATTTGGCATGATTCATTTTGAGATTGTGTTGACGCATAAGAAGGAAAGCCTGTCGGAGATCATCCAGATGAGTCCGCCGTTGTTTGGATTTAATTACAACATCGTCGATATAGACTTCGACGATGGTTCCAATTAAATCATGAAATATGGTGTTCATTGCCCGTTGGTATATGGCGCCAGCGTTTTTGAGGCCGAATGGCATAACAACCCATTCGTAAGTGCCGAGTGCCCCCGGGCACCAAAAAGCAGTTTTGTGCACATCAGCTTCGGCAATGAAAATTTGGTTGTACTTGGCATGTCCATCCATAAAGGATAAGATCGCATGATTCGCCGTGGCATCGATTAACAGATCCGAAATCGGCATTGTATACTCATCTTTGGGAGTTGCCAGATTCAGATTTCTAAAATCGATGCAAATGCGCAATGCACCATTTTTCTTTAAAACAGGAACGATATTGGCCAACCATTCAACATATCGAGCTGTCCGAATGAACCCGGCTTTCAAAAGCCGAACTAGTTCATCCTTGATACTGAGTTGCACTTCGGTCGAGAAGCGTCGAGGTGGTTGACGGAAGGGTTTACACCTAGGTTTAATACGCAACTCATGCTCGACGAGAGTACGATCTAAGCCAGGCATTTCATGATAGCTCCAAGCAAAACAATCTTTAAATTCCTCAAGCAGGGCACAAAGTTCTGCCTTCATAGGTTGGGGAAGTAAAGCACTAACAAATAAAGGTCGTGGGTCATCGGCCGTCCCAACATTAATTTCTCTAAGGGATCTTTAACTTGGGGCCGATTATCTTCGAGCTCGGTCGGGGCGGCTTGAATTTTGTCAAGAGATAAGACAAGACCATTATCTCCTTCGGTGAGGAACTTGACGAGGTTAACGCCCGAATTTGGTTGTTTAGATATAGTATACCAATGGGCCAGCAGTCGTTCCACAGTAGATGAAATCACGGCATTACGTTTTCCCGATCGGTGTCAAACATCGGGGTCGGGGATGAAATTAGCTAAACCGAGCCTCGTCGAATCCTGATGGACAGTTTCAGCGCCAAACTCGATAGCTTTTTGAACAGAAATCCGAGTCGGCCGTCCTTCGTCATTGAAACCATGTAGGGTGATATAGCTGACTTGGTCATCATAATACCGTGCTTGGATCATGTTAGTTTCGAAGGGCTGACTATCGGCCAGGTGAACGATGACCGATTTGCCGTCCGAGAAAACTAGCACTTGATATAATGATGAAGGAATACAGGTGGTTTGATGAATCCAGTCTCGACCGAGCAGTGCATTATACTCGGTCTTGGAGTCGACGATAAAAAATGCGGTCATGTGATTACGGCCGACAATATTTACCGCTAAAGGAAGCACCCCTTTGGTTTGGGATTTGTCTCCGACGAAACTGCTCATTGTGATCCCAGAGGGAATGAGTTCATCATTGGAGCAACGTAACGCCTTCATGATGTTTACAGGCATGATATTGACCATGGCTCGGCAGTCGACAAAAACTTTGGAGACTGGATACCCTTCGATATGGGCCATGACATAGAATGGCTTTAAATGATGAAGTTTGGCCGATGATGCACGAGGAAACAATTCGGCCAAAGCTGCTTTGATGTTGTCATCTTTTGTTGTCGATTCGTCATTAGCAACAGTTACAAAATCAATGTGACCGGCTTCCTCGACAATTACGTCACCATCAAGGAAATTTGGTTGGGATGTGCTCGACTAAAAATCAGCGGGCAAAATATAGACCATACTGATTTCCATGTTATCCAGGACCGACAGGCCCATCGGGTTACCATCATCCTCGTCCGCCTCTTCGCGCTCCTGGTCACCGACTGCGGCATCTACTTGCGGTGGAGTAGTACTAAGAGATTCTTCTGCGCCTTCTTCAATGGTTTGTTCTCGCAGTGTCTCTTCGGAAGCCTGTTTGTTCTATGCAGAAACCTTCGGTGCGTCTGAAATCGGAATTGCGTATGGGATTGATGCCAGGATACGAGCTTGCTCTTGGTACATTATACGGGCATCCCTGGTGTCAAGGTAAGCATCCAACCGTGCAACTCGTGTTATTTCATCGGCCGTGAGGCTGAAGAGAGAAACGGCCGAAAAAACTTCGAAGTGGTATCGTAAATATTGAAGGTCCTCCATGGAGACAGGAAGGTCGGCTGCATCGATGTCAGTATATGGGTCGACTTCAAAACCAAGGACACAAGCTTCCCGTATGTGCTGGAACCTAGCTTTCAATCCTGGGTCTGAAGTCCTCTGAATGATTCGCTCGACATCTGGGCAAGTTAGGACAAGATCTATTGTGTCCTGACATGCTTTCGGAAAACCATACAAATCGTTGGCCGAATGTTTCTTATGAAACTCTCGCATATATTCTAAGGCCTCCCCGAGGAATGGTGGATGTAAATTCCATCAAATTTTGATCAAAGGCTCTTATGTGGCTGGCGGGGTCAATTTGCTTTCAGCTTCTTGCCTGAAATGCTCGAGACGTGCCTTCATCTCCCTAGGCCGAAGAAGAAGTTTGATCCGTTTATCAGCCTCTTCGAACGTGGTTTCGATATCTTGATTGACCAGCCGTTTCCCTTGAACCAACTCCGTCATAATCGTTGGAGGTGGTCATTCATCGTCGGTAGCAATTATGTCCTTCGGCCGCCATTTAGGGACCGTAGTTTCTTGGGCTACCCGTCGGCGGGCCATGCAATCTATTCTTTGGTGCCAGCGTTTCTGGGATTTGGACAGTGCGGTGTAGACGCCTTTCGAAGAATGATATGTATACCAAAGTTGGTCTCTAGGTTCGGGAGGTTTGAAAGTTTTTTGGCTCCGCGATGATTCCAAGCTGCTAGAGTTACGTATATAGTAGTCCTCGTCATAAAATGAAGCATCAAAATCGAGGCGCCGTCTGACTGAAGGTGTCTATTCCATCCTCACTTTAGGACCGAGCCTATCAAAAACCCCTTGATGTTGGCCTACGTTGGTCACCTTTTGCTGGGTTGCGATTGTAGGTTGTTCCATTATAAGCGGAGAGGACTTTCCCTCTGGCTCAATGTTGACCTTTGCTCTACATTTATTGCATAAAACCGTCGTCCCACTGTCTTCATCAATGCTGTAATCCATCATAGGCTTGACAATAGCGGGTCCCGTTAAAGCTGTAGGTGGTTTGTTTGAATGAAAATCAGCTATGAAACGTGGCCGAGAGTTCTGATTCTGAAAGCGTTGCGTCCCAACAGCTTCGGCCTTCCCTTTCCCTTTGTCCTTAGGTAGGCACGCATCGACCATATTTACTGTTGCCGTGGGGAACGGGTCAGTAACAACGCTCATCTTCTTCTCTGGAAATCTCAGTTTGCCATTATCAATCCAGCTTTAGACGTTGTCTCAAAACACGACGTAATTGTTTGTCGTATGTTTGCTTGAATTATGGTATTTGCAATATATCTTTCTTTTAAGCTCTTCGGCCTTGGGAATGTTGTGCCCAGGCCGAAGTTTGATGATCCTCGCTGATAACAGTTGATCAAAAATTGCATCGGCTTTTGTAATATCAAAAGTATAAACTTGTGACGGTTTCAGTGTTCCTTCAGTGGCCGAGCGGGTTTTGACTTCCTTAGAGTCAACTTGAGTCAGTGCCTTGCAAACGTATGGCTTATCTATCACTATCTCATCTGCATCCATGCTAACGCATTCATCCTCGGTCGATGCATAATTGACAGCGGGATTCTTGTAAATCGTCCCTCGAGATGGAGCTTTTGAAATCTTTTCCTCGCGGAGCAAATAATCATACTGCTCGACATGTTGGGCTAATTCATACATATCCCGAAAGTTTGCCCTTAAGAATTTCTTTTTGTATTCGACGTCAAGACCGTTCAGAGCAAGTCTGACGAATTCGACTTCGGGGAGAGGTACTCGACACCAATTCCTGGCTTATTTAAATTTGGTAAGATAATCCATTGGTGACTCGTCGGATGCCTGAGCCATCTTTGTTAGCAAGGATACTGACATTTCCATCCCCGGCCGATAAAATTGCTCATGAAATTTCTCGACCAACTCCTCCCAGCTCTGGACGGAATTCGGTGGGAGGTTGATATACCAAGCGAACGTTGAACCGGTCAGCGAGAAATTGAAAAGTCGCAGCTTGTGAAAGTCACTATTGACGTCTCCGCATTGCGCGGTGAAACGAGCTACATGTTCTAACGAAGATAAGGATGATTCTCCGGCAAAAAGGCTAAAATCCAGGATTTTGAAACCTCTAGGGTATTCGAACTGTTCCACATAAGCTGGATACGGGTGTATAAACTTAGGGAACTTCGGCCCTTTCTTCATGGCCGAATCGATCATCCGTTGGACCTCGGTCATATCGACAGGTGTTGCTTCCACTCTCTGGTCGGATCCGTCTGACCTACTATTCGATCCTCCTCATCTCTCCAAGTTAATTGGTTTAAGCCGAGCAGGGATTGGCTCGATCGGTGCACTTGGTAATAGATTATTCCTCGGTGGTAAATGCTGGGCAAGATCGAAAGTTCTACCGTCGCTGACCTTACTAACCAGTATTTCAAGTAATTTGGTTTGTGCCTCACTGGTATTGCGTATCACGTCATGAAGTTTATCGATTCCTCGACTAAACGTCTGTTCAACCGTCCGAGATTGCTCGTCAAGCCGTTTTCAAAGAAACGACCTTGTTGGTGGATCAGATCCTTCACCACCATCTTTGTCACAATCCTCTATTATCCCTTCATTGAGGACACAGGTGTTCCTGTCGGGGATTTCGAGGCTGCGAAATTGACTGCCAAGATTAACTTCCCTTTCTCGGCGAGTTGCGCTCGTGGACTCAGGTGTTACGGCGCTGATGGGATTCTGCGCCTGTGGCACACTGTGTCCTATGTTCTGAGTTGGTAAATCGACTATTGATTTTCCCATAGCTGTTTTCTTTTTTACTGATCGTGTTTCAATTGGCATGAACTTCGTAGTTTAGCACTGGGTCCCACTGGGCGTGCAAAAATGTCGACCCTAAAAACTACCAATCCTACGTGGCGCGCAGGCCGAGTAATCTATAAGCTAACTACGTCCTTCGGTGAATGTGAGGCGTGCCAACTCGTCGACCAAGCTCGGCCGAGGAGTAAATTTGTTGATGTTGGGTGCGCGGCTGACTTCTGCGTCTTGCGATTGCGGCCGAGAAAGGAACACGTCTCGGCCTCTTTGGCTCTCGAACCTAAAGACAAGGTTACTATTCTTACGAAGTTCAATATCAAATTCGGCTTTCAATGTGCCGAATGCAATAACTTGTAACACCTCACTTCGCCGAGAAGGCTGATGAGATGACCTCGACCAATAAGGATTCAGAAATCCTTCTCGATCGAGACTTGGATAGGTAATCAACCGTCCTTGCCACAGTGCTGTTGATGCCAACGGAAGATGCTGCGAGATCGGCTGATTCTACGGTGATAGAGCTATCTATGCCGACTTAAGATATCACCGATTGCTTTCACAGTGCTATTGATGCCAACGGAAGATGTGTCAGCGAAAAGATAATAAAAATCTCAGTTGTTGAGAGAATTTGCGCAGGGCAGTTGTGTGTTGAATTGAAGGGCCTTTCACTATGTACAACCTCTTCTATTTATAGTAACGGATACCCTCAAGGTCGAGTTAAAACCCTACTTGGACTAGGACTTCTTCTCCTGATCAAACACTAACTCGGCCAATCCTATTTTCACTATGATTGTGAACCTAG
The DNA here is from genome assembly GCF_042453785.1 of Malus domestica. Lineage (NCBI taxonomy): Eukaryota > Viridiplantae > Streptophyta > Magnoliopsida > Rosales > Rosaceae > Malus > Malus domestica. The sequence continues at coordinate 11,273,861 of NC_091672.1, forward strand.
TCCTCTATTGAACCGAATTCACCTCTGGTTTATTGGTCCTGCCGAGACTCCTTATTGCACCAGGACTCGACTTGTCTTGCGTCATAACCTAGGCGTCCTAGGTTTGGAGGCCCACGTACTGAATGATCCATAGCACCCATGTCGCAAGGCCTTCCGGGCCGAGAATGATTCTATACTCGGCCCAAACTAATATTTTGGACCCAAACAGATACGCATTCTACAAACTAGTTTCAACGATTCAACCATTAAACATGTTTGTATATACTTTGAGATTGCATATGCCAAAAATTGCAAAAAACAAACATTCAAAGATCAAGTAACGGGGCAAAATTTTTCGACGGTTATAAACGAAAAATCACGATTTAACAGTTATTTTAACTCTAATTTTAATGATTTTTTGACAGCTACACTCCTTGACCCTATATGAATACAATGAATGAATTCGATCTTCAATTTAAAATATTTACACTAGTAGATACCACAAAATCTTATGTTATACTTAATGAAAGTATAAATAAACTCTAAGTATTAGTGAATCTATCGTTTTGATGGGATACGCATTCTACGAAACTAATTTCAATGATCCAACCGTCAAACTTGTTTGTATATGCTTCAAGATCGCATACGCCAAAAATCACAAAAAAAAACAAACATTCAAATATCAAGTAACGCGACAAAATTTTTCGACGATTATCAACGAAAAATCACGATTTAACGGTTATTTTAACTCTGATTTTGATGATTTTTTACAGCTACACTCCTTGACCCTATGGGAATATAATGGATGAACTCAATCTTCAATTTAAAATATTTACACTAGTGGGTATCACAAAATCTTATGTTATACGTAATGAAAGTATGAATAAATGATAGGAGCATATTTATGCGACTTAATTGGCTTGTTCTTGTGTGTTTACGTTGTGTTTCTTTAGTTATTTTAGTGTTTAAAGCCATTTTCATTTGTTTGTAGGTCTTAATAACAACCTTGGCAAGAAAAGTGCATTTTGGTGCATGTTGGATCAATATTGGGCTCAAATGGATTGCATGCATGAGGATGGACGTTTTGGGCATATGTGTGTGCAAGTGTGTGTGTGTAATTGCAAGGATAAACAATGACAAATCATACACATGCAAAGAAGCCCACATGCAAAGTGAAAGACTCTAAGTACAAAGTATGCAAGAAGATGCATTTTGGAGGCCTTTGGAGCATGTTTCGGGCTTGGAATGGATAGCAAATGCATGGGCCAAAGTGGATGGACGAATTTGAGAACTAAAGAGGCCAAGAATGTGAAGAATTAGTGTCCAAAAGATAAAGAATTCAGCCCAAAAATTTGTCACTCCAAGTTGCACACTCCTTGCCATGCAAATCACATAGAATTCCCTTTGGATTCCCATGCCATGCTTGATCACTCTTGTCCCCTACATAATTTCTGATTTCATGCTTTAATTCATTTAATTATTTCACTCAATTGCTTGATACCTCTTGTTCCCTTCACCCATTAGATTTTAGACAACCTTTACATCCATTACATGCACCAATTGATGCTCCATCATTCACATTTGGAATCCAAGGGCATGTGTCACACATGTTGTTGCACCTTTGACCCATTTGTTGACACATTTCACCTCCCTTTCCATCTCTATGCAATGTACACAATCATTCATGCTCCCTAGCTGCAACACCACTCCATTTTACCCTTCACACTTTGCATCATCACTTCATTTTCACCCTTGGACCATTGCACACCACACACACCAACTTGCCATGCATTTCATCCCTAGCCTAACCTGATTTTCTAAGGTTTTTGGGGCCTATAAATACATGTTTACACCCCTTGGCGAAAGAACAATCCCCCATATTCATCATTTTATCACAGAAATTCGTCCATACACACCCTAGGAAGCAAAACACCCCAAAAACACCATTCTAGTGCCTAGAAAACATAACAGCCACTCCACCTTCTTCCACCCTCTTTGCCTAGTTCTCCACCACCTTCCAACCATCAAACACTCTTCCACACTCACCCTAAACCCCTCCATATCATTCCCCATCCATTCTACACCATAAATCCACCCAAAAATCCGTCCACAAGCTTCATGCCGCAACAAGGAGGAAGGGAGATCCATTGATGCACTTGCTTTCCAAGTTGGAGCATTTTAGGTGTTTTCTTTCCTTTGATTTTAATGTCTAATTTTATGTATCTTTGTATTGCAAGAATGAGGAACTAAACCCCCTTAGTTGGGGGGTGATTCGAAACCATGTACATGCTTGCAATATGATTTGATTACATTCAGTTGTTATTTCATAAGTTGCGGATTCAATTCGTTCATCTACTTGATTGATAACTTATTTGTGTATGTTGATTGAGAGTGCACGCTTAGTTTTCATGCATGAATATGATGCTAGATTATGAGGGAGTTTCACCTAATAGTTACAATCTTATAATCACAAGTAGTGAAGGTCGCTTGAAAACGATCGCGTTGAATGAATTCTTGGCACTAGTTTCATGCTCATCATAGTAACGAATGCCTCGTCAACACTTATAGTTCTCATTGTGCTTCATGATTCTTGATTGTATCTTTATTGTGCTCATCACGTAAGGAACCTTTGAGGAATGCTTTGAATTGTTGTATGCGATTTTCCATCCAATTCATTAACTTAAGGAGAACTTGAAGGTTAATTTAAGCGTATCTAATTAACTTGGGGTGTTGAGTTTCATAATTTATTGAAAGAACAACTGAAAATCATTTTGTTTGCAAGTGTGTCATGTGTGGAGAAGAACCTCCTAACTAGCCTTTTATCCATCCTTTTCATCCAAAAACGTTTTACAATCTGTTTTGTTTTAAAGTTTCTGTTTTGTTTTCAATTTTCGTCCAAAACAAATCCCCCTTTATTTTGAAGTCTTAGATTAGTTAGAAAGTGTTTTGATTTGTGTTTCTAAGTGTTTTGATTCAAGTTTTCATCCAACTTCGTCCAAGTTCTTGTTAGGTTCTCAAAACTGCCCAGAAAGTGGTTTTTAGGCAGTTTTGAGTCATTAGGTTGCTGTTTTGAGTTTTATGTTTGTTTAAATATTTTAAAGTATAGTTTTGCATTCTTTGAGTCTAGTTTAGTGTTTTAAATTTTGTTTTTATGTTTTTAAGTCAGTTTTCAAGTGTTTAGCAATCCCTCCTAATCCTCAGCCTAGAACGATCCCTACTTACATACTTTACTACATTTGATAAAAAGAGGGTTTAATTTTGTGTGTTAACTTATTTTTCACATCAAATTTTGGCGCCGTTGCCGGGGATTAGCAACTTTGCTAATCTCTTGGATTGTTTTCTTTCGAATTATTGTATTTTGTTTAAGTTTCTGTTTAAGTTGCTGATTTGTTTTGTTTTCTTTGTTTTTAGGTACTAGTTTATGACCCGTAGCTCACAACCTGTTCGTGAGCATATCTCCGACTTTGACGGTGATTTTGAGAGGACTTTGAGAAGGAAAAAGAAATTGCAAGAGTCTAATCCTCCTAGTCCCGAGCCTGAATTAGAAGAGCAAGAAGTTGAGGTTGAAGAGAAGGCCACGGCACAAGTGGGTGGAGAAGAGCAAGGTATAGCCATGGACAACCGTACGCTCAAGGAGCTTGCCGCCTCGGGTTTGGATAATGCCGCACCATTGTGTATCCAATATCCCATGGCTGCTCAAGGTAAAACCGAAGAGTTCGGGTTAAAGTCAAGTTTGCTCCACCACATTCCAAAGTTCCATGGGCTTTCCATGGAGGATCCGAACAAACATTTGAAGGAATTTGAAGTGGTGTGCTCAAGTATGACTCCGGTTACCGTTGACGGAAGTATTTTAAAGATGAAGGCTTTTCCATTCTCTTTAATGGACAAAGCCAATGATTGGTTATACGAGTTGGCTCCCGGTACAGTTACATCTTGGGAGAGTATGAAGAGGGCGTTTCTGGAGAAGTTTTTCCCAACTTCTCGCATCATTCTTCTTCGTAAAAAAATAAGTGGAATTCAGCAAAGCCAAGGTGAATCTTTTCCATCTTATTATGAACGATTTAAATCACTTGTTGCTTCTTATCCACAGCATCAGATGAAGGAGGAGTTACTTCTTCAATACTTTTACGAAGGTCTTTTACCACTTGAATGGCAAATGTTGGATGCTTCCGCGGGAGGAGCTCTAGTGGATAAGACAACTAGGGATGCCAAAACTCTCATTGCGAATCGAGCACTCAATGCACAACAATATGAAGGTGTTGGGCAAAGAGACACCCCACGGCCACATCATGTCAATGAGGTAAGTTCTATTTCTGAGTTACAATCCCAAATGGCTAACCTTACGTCTATGTTATCGCAGTTGGTTGAAGGCCCCAAAACGCAAGGAACTACAATCTGTGGTGTATGCTCCATTCAAGGACACCAATCTGATCAATGCCCTTAATTAATTGAGAATGGAGGATGGGAATCGGCCAATGCTGTGGGTTATGGGAATCAAAACCAACCAAGGAATGATCCTTTCTCCAATACATACAACCCGGGATGGCGTGACCACCCCAATTTCAGATGGAGAGATGCACCACAATATGGCCAACAAAGTGGATTCCGACAACCCCCGGGTTTCTTTCCAAGGCCAATGGAACCACAACCACCTCCTCAGGCACAATCTTCCCAAACTAACCCAGGTACGTCTATGAATGATGATAAAACATATCAATTACTAACCACCATGGCGCAGGGAATGCAGAACCAAGCAAAGGAGGTTAATGAGCTGAAGAAGCAAATGGGCCAAATGGCCGAATTTTTGGGGCAATTCCGTGAAAATGGTAAGTTACCAAGCACTACGGTGGTCAATCCAAAGGGTGGCTTCGAATCTGCAAAGGCTATCACATTACGAAGTGGAAAAGAGGTGAGAAACAAGGAAGATGAGAAGATACAACTCGAAGAAGATAAGAACACCTACCCCACGGCAAGGGTACCATCACCCATGCCGCAGCCATCTAAGACATCCCATCCATCCACCTCAGGTAAGAATGTTCCAAATGTTGTGATTTCGAACACTAATCTGCCCAATGTCCCCTTTCCTAGCAGATTTTTGCAATCAAAGAACGAAGAGGAGGAAAAAGATGTTCTAGAGACATTTAGAAAGGTGCATGTCAACATTCCCCTCCTTGATGCCATAAAGCAAATCCCGAAGTATGCCAAGTGTTTAAAGAAGCTTTGTACAACAAAGAAACGTGTCCGGGAGAAAGAGGTGGTACATGTAAGTGAGAATGTCTCCGCCATCTTGCAACATAAACTACCCCCCAAATGCAAAGATCCGGGGAGTTTTACAATTTCGTGTGTCATTGGTAATACCCGTTTCAAATCTGCCATGCTTGATTTAGGTGCTTCTATAAATGTTATGCCATATTCCATTTATGCATCTATGAACTTAGGAGCATTGAAAAATGATGGTGTAATCATACAATTGGCCGATAGATCTAACGCTTATCCAAAGGGCGTTTTGGAAGACGTTTTAGTGCAGGTTGATCATTTAGTCTTCCCAGCGGATTTCTATGTCCTCGAAACGGATGAATCGGACCATGCCCCTTCATTGCCCATCCTCCTTGGAAGGCCATTCATGAAAACGGCTCAAACGAAGATTGACGTGGCCAAAGGATTAGTCACTATGGCATTTGGTGGTGACATGATTAGTTTTAAAATTTCTGAATCCATTGAGACTCCTAATATTGTTCATTCTTGTTGTGCCATTGGTAAAATTGAAAAGATAAGACCGGACCATTCAGCACCAAGCACGAAGGATGCATCAAGAACCATGCAAGACGAGGGAATTGGAGTGGAGTACAAGGACCATACGGCCACTGCCCTCAAAATGCTCAAAGTGGCTGAAAGCACCATGGGGAAGAATGTTCACATTGCTGCCACTTCATCACATCACATAGGTAAGCCACCTAATCCAAATCCAATGCCATTTAAAGTTGATAGGTGGTTCCCTTCTTTGGTGCAGGTACCCAAGCAAATCCCCGATGGTGGGCGTATGAACATGAACCTTAGGCAACACAACGCACCCATCAACAAACATCACTATCCATTTCCTTCAAGGATGTAATCTACGAGAACTTTGTGGAGCATGTTGTGGAGGATATCCCACTGCATGCCGTGGGTTCCAAGGAGAAGTGAAGGTGTTCATCGTCCGGCTGGAAGACGTTAAAGCAAGCGCTTTAAGGGAAGCAACCCATTTATTCTGCTTGATTGTCAATTTTATTACTTGTTTAATTATTTTTGGTTATGATTTTCTATTTTGAAATATTAACAAATATGCAAGGGATTTTTGACATTAAACTTCATGAAATGAACAGGAATCTGGAAAAATAAAGAAACATAGCATAATACAAGAGGAAGAGCCTTCACAAAGGCTGCTTGGGAGAGGTCGTAGCAGTCGGTGGGGCCACGGAAGGAGGAGGTATCAGAGGTTGATCAGTTGGAGCTTCACTGCGCGGTGCTGCCCTAGAAGACGAAGGCAGATGTTGTTGGAACAAACCCACAAACCTCCGGTGATCAAGTAAAATCTGACCATTAGTTTCCTGCAGCTGGTCAATTTTCCTCTTCATGTTTGTGGCATAACTGTGTGCAAGCTTGTGCAATTGTTTATTTTCATGCTTGAGTCCTCTAATCTCCTCTTTGAGACTGTATTTCAGCCACCAACGATTCAACGTGACGGGTTCGAGCAAATAGGCGTTGGGCCATGTTGGACACAGAACCCGCACACTGCACGCTAAGAGCCAGAGACTCCTTAACCGCCAATTCATCAGACCGTCTAGCGAGCAGTCTGTTATCTCTGGGGGTGACAAGGTTCCGGGCCACCACCGCAGCAGTCATGTCATTTTTCATCACCGAATCCCTAACGGTGAAAGGACCAGTAGGGGATATGAAGGACGGGCGCCATATGTTGTCTGGAGAAGGTGGGGCTGCACCTTCACCAAGGTTCAAATCAAAACGACGATCAGAAGGGCCAGACATTTTTCAGAGGTTTTGGAGAAAGAAGAGATCAGACAGATTAAGATTTCGGAAGTGCAAGAAGGGAGTGTTTACAGGAGGGAGCTCAAGTGTGTTGTGGAACAAAATTAATGCCTCTATAAAAAGAAGAAATCAAAGAGGCGCTCCTCAGAAATCGAAGAAGCGTCCTCTCGCAAATCGAAGAGTCGAGGCTCATTTCTCAAAAGCCGGATTCTTTTCTCAAAAGAGGCGTTTCATTTCTCAAAAAATGGGCTTGCTCAGAAACCACGAGCCGAACCCCGGATTTCAAAAGATCAATTTGTCCAGACGTGTCGTCACTCGTCACATGCAACTTGCAGCTTTACGGAAATTACGGGCAGCTTTGTCAGAAAGCGCGTAATTTGTACTATTCATCCATCCACCGGCTGCCGACAATGAGTGAGAGAATAGTTCCGGTTGTGAAGAAAAGCCCTATAAGTATCTACCTTCGCCTTCCACAGCAAAGGCACACCCTCTCAGCACTTCTTCATCTCTCTGAAATGGCTTTCCAAGAAACCCTCTCGAGTCACTCTATATTTTTCATCCCCTGGGATACCCCTGCAAACAACCCATCCAGAGCACAAGTATTTCATATCATAAGGGTTGAGAGCACGAGTATCTCATATCATGTTTTCTCCCTGTCCTTTCTCCAACCAGCACCTGCTCTCGAGTACTCATCATCTTATGTTTCCTCTTCGTCTCTCACGTATAAGGGAAGTGAAGATGATACCTCGAAGCATGTGGAGACAACGTGCTGATTCATCCTCAACTAGGGACAAGGAGAAAGAAAGCAAGAGGTGGGCACTTGGAAAGATTGAAGAAAGAAATAGACCAACACCTCTCCCTCGTGCCTGCCCGCCGTGCAGAAGAAATAAGCAGAGAAGAATGCATACTGCACTCTGATATTCCCTGCTCAGAATTCCAAACCAGTTCAAGATCAAAGATGTGGAAAGGCAACAAGATCATCTACCTCCATAACCAGATTTGCGTTCCTAAACTCTACTCCTTCTTGTTTTTACCTTGCTATATTTGTCATGTTCATTCATTGTTTGTTTATTCGCTTTTTTTTTTTTTTTTTTGTGAGTTATGCTTGAAACATTCAGGACAATGTTTGATTTAAGTGTGGGGGGGGTAACTAGTGTTTTACATGAAATTCGTAGAAAATTATCACCCATTACTTCTAGTGTTGTTCCTTGCTGTTTTAAGTATTTTTAAGTTGTTTTGGAGTGTTTCAGTGTGTTTTGATATAAAAATCCGAAAATTCATAAAAATTTGAAAAATTGTTTTTGAAAATCCCAAAAAGAGTTGTTTTTGTGTGCTTATTTGTGTCTTAGGGTACCTTCCAACACAAAGATGAGGATTCAGTTTGTAATTGCATGACTGTTAAAGAGAGTTATAAACATGGATGAAAGTTTGATTTACTCTTTATTTATGCGTGATTGTGGTTATAACTTATGAAATCACATGTAATCATAAAAGAAAAAAATTAGTTTTTTTTTTTGTAACATGCTTGAAGGAAAGAACTCAAACTAACGCTACAACCTTGTGAGACTTGAGCCTAAATGTTTATTTGGAGAGTTAAAATCTGTGCATTATTGTTTTCTAAAGTCGTTGCATGATCTCATTATTCTTTGCTTGGTTATTACTTAGAAGGCGTTTCATCATTTAGTTCCAAATGCTAGAACTCATGCCTATTTCATTCAAAGCATGCTATTGATTTGCATAACACATATTCAAGATGAAGTTGTGTAGTTACCACCACCAAAGCCAAACTGCCATGTATCCCATATCGTTATATGTTTAAGTTAACCCCATTGAGCCTTGATAGCCTACATTCTTTGTTAAACCACATTATCCTTACCTAGCCTAGTTTAGGACCATCCATACCCTTGTTCTTGAAGCATAGTAAAGTATGAGTCAAATTGAATTCCTTTTGATTAATGTATGGCAGAAAACAAGTGTGGGGGAAGTGATTCTTGTGTGTGTGTATGCCAAAATCATTCATAAGGCACGAGTAGAAAAGAAAGATTCGTGAAAAATAGAATGAAAAGAAGAAGAGCTGTGAAGAGAAAAGGAGTTGAAAAATATGTGAAAAAGAGTTTTAAAGTGTTGCTTGTTGAAGAAAGGGTCCAAAACATTGAATTCGGCCCTAAATATTGCTTGAATCTTCCCTTCGTGTTAAAAGTTGATTACTGCAATCTAAGTGAATTCTAAGTTTCCATTTCATTACTTTTCTTGCTATTGCTTTAAGAACGTTTGTTATCCCTATCCTTCATTTGTTAGCCAACACCCCAAGCCCGTTACAACCTTTGACTTCAATCTTGAGTGTTATGTGTTTCAATTTGTGGAGTTTGAATTTGGTATGAGCATATGGTGTCACTGGTTCTCGCGTCTAAGTAATAGCATTCCATTCATGAGATCATATCTAAACATGCTTATTAACTCCAAAAATTGCTTTCTTTGTGATACATATATGTGAGCATTCGTTTTCATATCTACATCAATCTTCTCACATATAACTAGTATAGGGTGTGTAGTTGGAAAATCTGAGTGAAAATTGAGTGCATATCTTGTAAGGAATTGAGCGAATTCTCTAAGGCATGTTACTACATCAAAAACATTGTTTTAATTGATTAATTGTGAACTAGTAAGTGGTGACTATGATTAAGTATGTGCTTAAGTGTAAAGATGACTCAAATCTGTGGGGATAATGATTTTTAACATGTCATGTGCATTGGAAATCCCTGAGGCAAATGTTGGAAGGTTTAGGTTGTGTTTTATTTGTTTTGTTTCGTTTTATTTCTTTGTTTTGCTCGAGGACTAGCAAAAGCTAAGTGTGGGGGAATTTGATAGGAGCATATTTATGCGACTTAATTGGCTTGTTCTTGTGCGTTTACGTTGTGTTTCTTTAGTTATTTTAGTGTTTAAAGCCATTTTCATTTGTTTGTAGGTCTTAATGACAACCTTGGCAAGAAAAGTGCATTTTGGTGCATGTTGGATCAATATTGGGCTCAAATGGATTGCATGCATGAGGATGGACGTTTTGGGCATATGTGTGTGCAAGTGTGTGTGTGTAATTGCAAGGATAAACAATGACAAATCATACACATGCAAAGAAGCCCACATGCAAAGTGAAAGACTCTAAGTACAAAGTATGCAAGAAGATGCATTTTGGAGGCCTTTGGAGCATGTTTCGGGCTTGGAATGGATAGCAAATGCATGGGCCAAAGTGGATGGACGAATTTGAGAACTAAAGAGGCCAAGAATGTGAAGAATTAGTGTCCAAAAGATAAAGAATTTAGCCCAAAAATTTGTCACTCCAAGTTGCACACTCCTTGCCATGCAAAACACATAGAATTCCCTTTGGATTCCCATGCCATGCTTGATCACTCTTGTCCCCTACATAATTTCTGATTTCATGCTTTAATTCATTTAATTATTTCACTCAATTGCTTGATACCTCTTGTTCCCTTCACCCATTAGATTTTAGACAACCTTTACATCCATTACATGCACCAATTGATGCTCCATCATTCACATTTGGAATCCAAGGGCATGTGTCACACATGTTGTTGCACCTTTGACCCATTTGTTGACACATTTCACCTCCCTTTCCATCTCTATGCAATGTACACAATCATTCATGCTCCCTAGCTGCAACACCACTCCATTTTACCCTTCACACTTTGCATCATCACTTCATTTTCACCCTTGGACCATTGCACACCACACACACCAACTTGCCATGCATTTCATCCCTAGCCTAACCTGATTTTCTAAGGTTTTTGGGGCCTATAAATACATGTTTACACCCCTTGGCGAAAGACCAATCCCCCATATTCATCATTTTATCACAGAAATTCGTCCATACACACCCTAGGAAGCAAAACACCCCAAAAACACCATTCTAGTGCCTAGAAAACATAACAGCCACTCCACCTTCTTCCACCCTCTTTGCCTAGTTCTCCACCACCTTCCAACCATCAAACACTCTTCCACACTCACCCTAAACCCCTCCATATCATTCCCCATCCATTCTACACCATAAATCCACCCAAAAATCCGTCCACAAGCTTCATGCCGCAACAAGGAGGAAAGGAGATCCATTGATGCACTTGCTTTCCAAGTTGGAGCATTTTAGGTGTTTTCTTTCCTTTGATTTTAATGTCTAATTTTATGTATCTTTGTATTGCAAGAATGAGGAACTAAACCCCCTTAGTTGGGGGGTGATTCGAAACCATGTACATGCTTGCAATATGATTTGATTACATTCAGTTGTTATTTCATAAGTTGCGGATTCAATTCGTTCATCTACTTGATTGATAACTTATTTGTGTATGTTGATTGAGAGTGCACGCTTAGTTTTCATGCATGAATATGATGCTAGATTATGAGGGAGTTTCACCTAATAGTTACAATCTTATAATCACAAGTAGTGAAGGTCGCTTGAAAACGATCGCGTTGAATGAATTCTTGGCACTAGTTTCATGCTCATCATAGTAACGAATGCCTCGTCAACACTTATAGTTCTCATTGTGCTTCATGATTCTTGATTGTATCTTTATTGTGCTCATCACGTAAGGAACCTTTGAGGAATGCTTTGAATTGTTGTATGCGCTTTTCCATCCAATTCATTAACTTAAGGAGAACTTTAAGGTTAATTTAAGCGTATCTAATTAACTTGGGGTGTTGAGTTTCATAATTTATTGAAAGAACAACTGAAAATCATTTTGTTTGCAAGTGTGTCATGTGTGGAGAAGAACCTCCTAACTAGCCTTTTATCCATCCTTTTCATCCAAAAACGTTTTACAATCTGTTTTGTTTTAAAGTTTCTGTTTTGTTTTCAATTTTCGTCCAAAACAAATCCCCCTTTATTTTGAAGTCTTAGATTAGTTAGAAAGTGTTTTGATTTGTGTTTCTAAGTGTTTTGATTCAAGTTTTCATCCAACTTCGTCCAAGTTCTTGTTAGGTTCTCAAAACTGCCCAGAAAGTGGTTTTTAGGCAGTTTTGAGTCATTAGGTTGCTGTTTTGAGTTTTATGTTTGTTTAAGTATTTTAAAGTATAGTTTTGCATTCTTTGAGTCTAGTTTAGTGTTTTAAATTTTGTTTTTATGTTTTTAAGTCAGTTTTCAAGTGTTTAGCAATCCCTCCTAATCCCCGGCCTAGAACGATCCCTACTTACATACTTTACTACATTTGATAAAAAGAGGGTTTAATTTTGTGTGTTAACTTATTTTTCACATCAATAAACTCTTAAGTGTTAGTGAATCTATTATTTTGATGGGATATGCATTCTACAAAATTAGTTTCAACAAGGGGTGTGCTATCCACACACCTCTTTTTACTTCTCCCACATCCCTTATTAATTTTTGTCATTTGATCTTCTTCTATTCATCTGATCCGACAATGGAAAATTAAAAGGGTGTGAGAGAAGTAAAAAGGGGTGTGTGGATATCACACCCCTTTCAACAATCCAACCGTCAAACATGTTTGTATATACTTCGAGATCGCATATGCCAAAAATTGCAAAAAATAAACATTCATAAATCAAGTAACGAGACAAAACATTTCGACGGTTATGAACGAAAAATCATGATTTAACGGTTATTTTAACTCCGATTTTGATTATTTTTTACAGCTACACTCCTTGACCCTATATGAATACAATGAATAAACTCGATCTTCAATTTAAAATATTTACATTAGTGGATACCATAAAATCTTATGTTATACTTAATGAAAGTATGAATAAATTCTTAAGCGTTAGTGAATCTATTGTTTTGATGGGATACGCATTCTACAAAACTAGTTTCAACGATCCAACCGTGAAATATGTTTGTATATACTTTGAGATCGTATACACCAAAAATTGCAAAAAATAAACATTCAAAGATCAATTAACAGGACAAAACTTTTCGACGATTATCAACAAAAAATTATGATTTAACGGTTATTTTAACTCCGATTTTGATGATTTTTTACAGCTACACACCTTGACCCTATATGAATACAATGAATGAATTCGATCTTCAATTTAAAATATTTACACTAGTGGATACCACAAAATCTTATGTCATGATGATCGATGAAAATTAAAGATTTTGTAAAAGGAATAACATGCAAGCTTTGAGTTCCATTGGCAAGGTTTAAACTTTTGAGAAAGGCTTCACAACCTTGAAAACAAAAACTCTTTCATTTTGCATATCCTTACACATTTAATATTTTGTAATAGACTAGTAGTGTATGAATGTTTGTTTATTGGGAACTTTAACGAAAAGCACCTGGTACTGTTCACTTTAACAAAAAACCACATTTTTACACTAAAAAGTCAATCGTGGTACTATTCATTTTACCCTTTATTTTGTCATTATCATTAAAACTCAGTTTTCAAGCCCTTTTCATTAGTTTGCCTTTGTTTATTAGGCTCTTATTTTCGAGTGTAGATGTAGTACTTAAATGAAAAATGTGTTTTAATATTTTGAAGTAATATTTATGTGGCAATGTGTGTTATGTGCAAATTTAAGAAAAAAAAAATCTTAATGGGTCAAAGGATGTGACACGACACGACCCGTTAAGATAACATGTGTTACACGAAAGCGACAAAAACACGACAGACACGACCCGTTTGCCAAGCTTAGTTTCAACGCCGTTTCACTCTGCATACAAGTTTCCAATGCTTAAAAATTAGAACCCAATGGCCAATACCTTTCTTTCTTTGGATTGGACCAGCCTCAAAGGGATCTTTAATTAAGCACTCTGACATATATAACATCTAACCGTGTGAAAAAAAATCCACACATAAACCAGCAGCGGATCAAGCAGCCAAGCCACGGAAGTTGTTCCGAAGGGAATACATGCATTCATCGAAGTTGCAGCATACCATGGGGAGTAAAGAAGCACCAGTTAAGAAGCACAAGGAAAAGAAAGGGAGGACGGGATATGTCATCGCTATTCCAACACTAATATAACATTCTAGGTTGTTCGAATCCAATGATTCCAGAAGCTTCAAGCAAGTTTCAAATTAGCCTCTTCTTTCCATGCAGTTGCCAGGTTAAGGAAAATAAAAGGCTCTAGTGATGTGGGCTGTAAAGGAGAGTTTCAGATGTGCATTAACCTCCATTCAACAGCGGTAATTTCTTCCTTATCTCATGAAAGAAGCTTGCACTCATAAAAGAACTTCTATCCACCACCCAGATTACAACAGAGACGGAAATAAGGTAGCATACGAAAACTATGGGTGGTAAGTAAGACGGATGTAATAAGATACACAGTTCAAACTTTTGCCTAACTACAAAAGTCATCTCATGGAATTAGAAACTAATGTACGTCCAAACCTCAAATCTTACATAAGAGTACTAGGATAACTAGTGTCCATCTTCTTTCACTATGCAGTTACAAGAACTCAGACAGAATATCATCAATTAAATTTTATAACGACCCACTGAAATTCTATCTAGTTTGAACTTTTAAGTTTTTGAACTTTCATTTTTATGCTCACGAAGTATGTGCATAACATCTTCATTTGGTCACTGGCAGTAACTCAATGGGACTCTCACATATTCGTCAATTTCAAGGATGCTGCTAGCTCAACTAATCCTTTCATGAAAAAATTTCTATTCACTTTTGTCTAAAATGTTACGATGTTAACCATAAAGAATTGAAACTGAGTGATCTCAGTTCACCCATCCTTTTTATGTGTGTACGTTTCAATAGCGATCAACAAAGAATAGAGGACCTTGTAGCAAAACTAATATCCCAGTCCATATGCAAAGGAACCCTCAAACATGAAAGAAGATATGAGCAATAATAAAGCTGCAACATGAAGGAAGATATGAGCAATAAAGAGATCAAAGCACCAACGAAAGATATAGAGCCAGAATTAAGATAACCTTCTAATAAAATCAGAATTGTTTCAACAGACCCCTAGCATCAGGGGGTTTAAGTTGTCCACAAACATACACAATGTACAATAAGTAAAACTTACCTCTATATGATACTAAACTCAGATACATGGCATAACTCCCAAAAGCCAAGAAAAGCGGTGCCAAATGTGTTCAAACACAGTTACCAACTGCATCTTTAGATATCTAGAGAACCTAAGGAGCACTTGCTAGCATTATTTATCCTCGTTTGCAAAGTTCAAAATTAGTCAACTGTTGCTTCTCCCACTCCTACCAGGCTACCAGCCATACCAATGAGAAAGCCTTGCCAGCAAGAAAACTCTGAGTTGAAAGAAAACCCAGTTGATTCCTTATATAACAAGGTAGAAATGAACGTCTAAGAAAGCTGGATTGATCGACCATCATCACACCACTAAGATTTTTACCAAAGAAGAGCTTGAATTAATGTTGCTCGAATGATATCACAATCATTATCCCCCCAGATAGATTATAGACTGCAACCAGCAATATACTTACACAAGTAGCAGTCCAGAGAAAAGGACACAAGGAGACGGCCCTCCTCCTAACACTACTGAACTCATAAGGATAGCGAAACAAACCCCCGTGGCAACAAATGAATAATAACCTGAAATTTTGGATCTGCAAAAAGGATTCCCAGATCTCATCTGAAGCCCAAACGACCCGCTAACACAACAAGGGAATCTAGTGTATCAAAGTTCTAACAAATACTACCAGACACCAATTTTCACATGACCCAGAAATTAAAATGAACTTAACAGTAGAAAGATGGAATGAGAAGAAGAAAAAAGGTACAAAGTGATGACATTTACCCAAAATTCAATCATCCCCAGTTGGAAATAGAGTAAGAACTTTCCTGCCACCAGATGCATTCGCTGATTCCAAGTCCTCTACATAGCCTGAATTGTGCAGCGGTGCCCCCATCCTATGAACCGGCTGTGACGACTGCCTCGCCAAGAATGGGTGCTCAAATTGCCCGTTTGGTGGCGACCCAAAATGCCCCACCTGCCTGTGATACTGCGGATGGGCTGCCACTGCCGCTGCAATTTGCTGCTGTTGCTGCTGCTGCTGGTGATGGTGGTGCTGCTGCAGAGCCACCGGCACAAACGGCAAGAAATGCTCGGAATTGGGCCGCCCCCCAGGGTGCGGGTGCAGGAAATGAGCCGGAACTGGGGAGCTGGCGAACAAATGATCGGTGGCAGGGTCGGCAGAGGCGGCCAAGCCAGCGGCACCCCCGCCGGCACCACCTGCAGAACCTCCAGACAAGCCCTGCATCCGCTTGAGATAAAGACGATACTTCTGCAGATGGCTGGCAACATTCTCGCGGGTGAGGCCGTCGACACTCATGAGCTGCATTATGGTCTTGGGGACGGCGTTCTTGATGCCGAGGTGGGCAACGGCGTCAACGAAGCGCTTGTGGAGCTGGGGGGTCCAGACGAGGCGGGGGCGCTTGAGGGTGCGGGCGGGCTCATCGCCGGCGGCGCCGGAGCCCAAGTCAGCGGAGTCGGCGAAGTCAGCGGAGGAGTTGGGGTGGGTGGGGGTAGCGGGAGGAAGGGAATTGGGAGGAGGAGGAGGGGGAGGGGGTGTGTGGGGGGGTTGAGGTTGGGGTTGGGATTGGGAATGGGGAGGAGGGTGTTGGTGGGAGATGTCAAAGGCGAGGGCAAGATCAGGAGTGATAAGGGTTTGGGATAAGGGCATGAGCTCCTCAGGAGAAGGCAGCTCTTCTTCCCACCTTGAGAACCAATTCGACTCATCATCTTCCCTCATTATTCAATTCAATACAATTCAATAGGAAATCAGTCACGCAGTCAGTGAGTGGGTGAGGGCTCGGATGGTTGATCGGATCGCCTACAAATCAAAACACAGAGACAGACTCAGATGTCATGCAAGATTCATCCTCCTCCTTGGATCTCAAAGAGAGACTCACAGCAGCTCAGTTTTGGTACTTTGCTAGTGCCTACTGTATGGTACAGGAGAGAGAGAAGTTGTGGGATTTGGATTTGGATTTGGATTTGGATGTAGTTGTTGTAAGCTGATTGAGAGGGTGAGGGATTGACTGATGACCGATGATTGATGAGGTTAGGAGGAGGACGGAGGAGAGAGGAGGAGAGAGGTTCGAGGTGGATCTTGTTTTCTCTTTGTTTCTTGTTCCTGATTTTTATTTTTTATTTATTTTTATTTTTTATTTCTATTTTCCGGATTTGGAGGAGAGATAGTGAGTGTTACAACCAAGGTCTAAAATATCGATAATATCGGAAATATCGGTAATCCAAAATCACGGAAATTTCGATGAAAATATATGGATATTATCGATATTGATAAAAATTGAATAAAAACCACGGAAATTATAAGAAAAACTTGGAAATTTTATTGAAACTTTGCAGAATGTTTATTTAGTCAATTATCTATTAGTTTATCACAAAAAATTGGAAGGAAATGCATTGCATGATGGATTTAACTGATTTAAGTTGATTATATAGCAAGCTGGTAAACATTGTGAGTGTAGAAAATATTTAGTAATTAATGAAAGAAGTTTAAACACACTATAATCATTTATATCTAATGAATTAGTATAATATTTTACACTTCATACATTGCATGGTAAGATACATGAGTGACTTAGTACCACATAGAGTTCCTATCAAGGTCTAAAATATCGATGATATTGGAAATATCGGTAGTCCAAAAACACGGAAATTTCAATGAAAATATTGGGATAATATCAATATTTTATTCCTTAATTACAACAAGCGAAAGATCTAGACTTAACATTATTTCTTATTTCTGCTCTTAGTACTACGGTCAAATGATATTATTTTTCACTTATAAGTATATTGAAACCGGTTTGTATGGATGGGTTGTATGTATGAGTTGTCATCCTCACTTTAACTAAGTCATAAGCTAAAGTCACTTTCCATAGCTTGTCATTCACCTTACATCAACCTTTACATAGCTTGTCATTCACCTTTCATCAACCTCACTTTCCATAGCTTGTCATTCACCTTACATCAACCTTTCCATAGCTTGTCATTCACCTCACATCAACCTTTCTTAGTTGCTTGTAAAAGCTTTTTTACTTGTAATTTGGTTTTTGTTTTTCCACTTGTTAGAGCAGATTTTAGGGATTGTGTTTGTGTAGTTATCCTACAATCTATTGTAACTTTCTTTTGGCTCTCTATAAGATTTGCCTTCACTCTCTTGTAACATTCATAATGAAATATACAACAAATATTGAAACCAAAACTCAACATGGTATCAGAGCAGGAACCATAGGGTCCTGACTCTGTTCTGTTTTTTTACTTCTTCATTTTCTCATCATCAATAGAGATGGCAGAAGAAAATGTGTCTAGTGCCGACAGTGCCTCATCCTCCTCCCTAAACTTAACCCAAGGGGTTGAGAACAATCCAAATCAACGACTCTGCTCGGTGCTACTGAACGAGTTCAACTACCTTCCTTGATCAAGAGCTATGTCACTTGCTCTAGGAGGAAGATCGAAGCTAGGGTTTATCAATGGAAGCTTTGAGCCCCCATAATCCACTTCACCAACTTACGATGCATGGCATACTACTGATCAGCTGGTCATGTCTTGGTTACTTAACTCCATAGAGCCAAAACTGTCTGAGATTTTCAGCTACTCAGAGTCTTCCCTTCTCCTATGGGAGTTTGTCAAAGACATGTATGGCAGCCAAAACAACTCAATTCGCATTTTTCAACTGAAGAAGAGTGTGGCTAGTCTAAAGCAAGGTGATCACTCATTTGTTCAACACCTTGGAAGTATGAAATCCATGTGGAATGAACTCAATATGTATCGTCCACACATAATTGATTCCACTGTGCTACTGAAAAGGGCTGATGAAGACAAGGTTTTTCAATTCTTAGCAAGCTTAGGACCGGAGTATGAAGACATGCGTAGTCACTTGTTAATGACTCAAGAGCTGCCCTCCTTTACCACTGTGTGTCATGCAGTCTAGAGAGAAGAAACTTGACGAAGAGTGATGAACGTTGAGCCCAAATCCAACTTTGAAGCTAGGGTTTTCACGACAAATCACAAAGCAATTGGTGATAGGGTTTTTGGCCAGAAAGCAGAATGGAAATGTTCTTATTACAACATGAAGGGACATTTGAAAGAAAAATGTTGGATTCTTTATCCAGAGTTAAAGCCTAAGTTTGATAGGGAAGGCAGGATGATCAAAGATGGGAAGGGGTGGAGTCATTCCAAAAGCATTTCATTCAACTTGTTCCTCAACTGATAGGATAGCCAATTTCTCAACAAATCTTGTGTCCTTGATCAACGAGTTTGCTGCTTTTCTTCAAAAGAAGCAAGGAAGCACTGAACCTGATGAAATGACACCTGAAAATCCTACTACAATGCTAGGGAAATTTGCTGGATTCTTGGCTGACTCGGAGAACACATCGAAAGGCAATATTCCAGGTATTATCAATACCATTTCCACTGCTCTTAATGCAAATATTACACATGATTTTTGGATTATTGACTCTGGTGCCACTGATCATATAACTAATAAACCCTCTAGTCTCCACGATTTTCAAAGAACTATTGATCCAATTCATGTATCTGTTGCAAATGGGAAAGGGGAACCTATTCTAGGGAAAGGAAAGATTAAATTGGTAAGTGAGCATACTAATTCCACTGCACTCTATGTACCTTTTTTTCCTTTTCAGCTCTTGTTAATAGGAAAAATCACAAAAACCTTAAACTGTCTTGCCATATTTTCCCTTCACAATGTTGTGTTTCAAGACCGAGTTACTCAGAAGAAGATTGGTGAAGGGTTATTCTTGAATGGACTCTACTATCTCTCAAAGGAGTCCAATTTTGTCAAAAAGCTCAATGTCAACTTAAGTCAAGTTTAGGAACACCAACTCTGGCCTCAATGCCTTGCCCATCCCTCAGAACATGTGAATGACCAAGTTGTTTCCCTTTTTTTTTGTAAAAACACACTGGAGTGTGAAACTTGTCAAATGTCAAAGGCCACTCGACTTCCTTTTGTTTCCTTTAATTCTAGAACTAGTAAACTTTTTGAGCTTGTTCACTCTGATATTTGGGGTCCTTCTCATGTAGAATCATTTGATGGGTATAGATATTATGTTACATTTATTGATGACTATTCTAGAGTAACCTGGTTGTATCTTTTAAAACTTAAAAGTGATTTGTTTGATTCTTTTAAGGACTTTCACAACCTAATCACCAATCAATTTTCATCTAAGTTATATACGTTAAGATCAGATAATGGTACCGAGTACACTTCCAATAACATGAGTAAATACTTGAGCAATCATGGCATTTTGCATCAAACTAGCTGTGTTGGTACACCACAACAAAATGGTGTGGCAGAGAGAAAGAATCGAGACTTATTGGAGAAGACTCGATCACTTATGATCCAAAGAATGTTCCTAAGAAATTTTGGTCTCAAGCTCTACTCACTGCCACGTACATCATTAATAGACTGCCAACTCGGGTGTTGAATACTAAATCTCCTTTTGAAGTCATGAAGGGCAGGCCTATAAGCTTGTCTCACCTTAGGACCTTTGGTTGTACTTGTTATGTGCACATTCAAGCTCTCCATTGTGACAAACTCGACCCTCGAGCTGTCAAATGTGTGTTTATGGGATACGCCAGTTCTCAAAAGGGTTACAAAGTGTACAACCCTAACACGAGGAAGCTGGCAGTCTCTAAACATGTGCGATTTGATGAATATTCACCTTCTTTCCACAAAGGGTTGGAGACTAATGCTAATATGGATGATCTTATGGACCTATTTCCACTACTTATTACAGCATAAATTCTAGAAGGGTGGGTACTGATCTGAAGAAAAAGAGATACCATCCTATTGCCACAAATTTCTTCAGAACCCTCGTCAACTTCTCTAGGCGGCACCACTACTTGACTGACATTGCACACAAATACAAAACTTTCCGGGCGTATAATGTGCTCATAGATTATGTTTTCACCACAGATCCTGCAAATGTTGAATGCATCCTCAAAACAAACTTTGCAAACTACGGAAGGGTATGCTATCAGACTAATTAGTCGAGTTCACTTTATTAGAAAAATTCAAGTGATTTTTTTTCTTTTGAAGATCCCTCGTGGCTCTAGTTAACTTAGTTTATGTACTTTAAAAAAAAAATTTATAAGTGCATTCATGTTGATCACCATAGTTATCAAGTAAAACAAGTTTTAATTTCTGCCCTGCTGCAGGGTTGGTACCACTACAGCGTTTTGTTAGACGGTTTGGGCGATGGGATCTTTGCCGTGGATGGACTAAAATGGCTGCATCAGAGGAAGATATCGAGCCATGTGTTATCAACCAAAATTGTCAAAGACTTCAGCACTACAGTCTTTAAAACCAACGTGGTACAAATTGCCGGGATAATTTCTGAAGCTGCAACCTGCGACAAAGCAATAGAGATCCAAGTAAGTTTATCATGCATGGTTCAATTAGTAATCACATAGCACCAATTCCTGTCCCTTCGAAAATATGTATAATTTATAATGACACGTGGCGTTTTCTATTTTTGGGATGAAGGATTTGTTTATGAAAGCAACCTTAGATTCAATTGTCAAGATTCTGCTTGGAATCGAACTAGATACCTGTACGGGACAAATGAAGAATGTATTCGGTTTGCCAATGCTTTTGCTGAAGGAAACGAAATGACCTTGTATCGTTATTTTGATTTCACCTAGAAGATCAGACGGTTCTTAAACATTGGATCAGAAGCAGTGCTGAAGAAGAATATCAAGGTGATAGATCAGTTTATTTATAATTTAATCAATACCAAGACTGAAACGCTCCATAATTCACCAGAAGATGATCTGTCTGCAGTGAGTTACCTTCCAGTCCATAATATCTGTCTTGCTCTAGACTGATTAATTAGTTTCGTATTAGTCGTATTAATTTTTAGGGATTTTTGAACATTAATCCTTGCAAAAGATTAAAATTTTAAAAAAACCTAGTGCTAGATTAAATATTCAATTTAATCCCTTGAGTGTACTTTTATCAAAATTTACATTCAATTTTTGTTATTTAATGTGTATTTTTATTTAATCTCTCCATATTAAATTTTAATTTTATTAATATGTACATAATTAGTTTTTTCTTTTAATTAGAAATGAATGTAAATGAGAAAATATTAAAAAAATTTGTGATACAAAAATATATAAATACATAAGTGTTCAGAAATGATTGTGCCAAAATATATAAAATTGGCTTTTTTGTACTGAAATATTTGTACCTACATGATTGTACTGAAATATATTATAATGAACCTAAATGTATGTACCGAAATGTATTATATTGAATTAATGTACCTAAATGTCAATACCGAAATGTATGTAACTAAATGTCAATACCGAAAATGTATGTACCTAAATATCAATACCAAAATGTATGTACCTAAATGTATTTACCGAAATATAATAATTGAATTAATGTACCTAAAAGTCGATACTCAAATGTGTGTATCAAAGTGTACGTAACGAAATACATTATATTGACCGAAATGCATTATATTGAATCAATGTAACTACATGTTTGTACCGATGGATATACCAAAATATTCAAATGTATTAATGTACCTAAATAAAGAACATACAAAATTGTTATCGGAATATATATTATAAAAAAATTAGTTGCCTAAATGTAGACATTAAAATATATTATGATGAATGAAATAAAAATTAAATTTAAATGTAATTAATACATTAAAATAAAAATAAATGGATAAAATAAAACATCAAAATACAACTAATAAATGATATGATTAAATGTGCTAGGGACTAAAATTGGATTTTAATCTTACATATGGTTATAATCTAAAGCTCATCTTTTTTAAGGATTAAAATGAAGTTTTCTATAATTTTTATTTAAAACATAATGTGGATGAATGGCCTGCAGTACAAAAAAGGAGACATAATCTAAGGCTTTTGAAATCGAGAGGGATGGATCCAAAGTTCTTGAGAGACTTACTCCTTTGTCTTATTGTCGCCGGAAGAGACACGACGGTGAGTGGTCTTACATGGTTTATTTATATGCTCTGCAAGCATCCTCATATAGAAGAGAAGATTGTACAATAGGTTAGAGAGGCAACAAATCTGAAAGATAGTTCAAGCATTGATGAGGTTGCAGCCAGCCTTACTGACGATGCTCTTGACAAAATGCATTATCTCCATGCATCTTTGTCTGAGACACTCAGGCTCCACCCTGCAGTTCCACTGGTATGTAATTACTTAATTATCTTCTGAAGCCGAATGCATCAAAACTTGCTGTTTTTTTTCTGAATTTGAATCGAGCTTAAATTATTATTTTCTGATTAACAAGTTAATTTGTAATGCACAGGATGCCTGGGTTTGTTTAGCTGATGATACATGGCCAGATGGATTTAGTGTCAAGAAAGGGAGTTTTGTTGGATACGATGCGTATGCCATGGGCATGATGAATATGGGGAGATAATGCAGAAGAATTTTGGCCATAGAGATGGCTCAACGAAAAGGGTCTTTTCCAGCAAGAAACCCCTTTCAAATTCCTTGCCTTCAATGTAAGAAAAAACTAGTTGATCACATACAACACATGCCCATTTGAATAAACATATGAACAATTTAAGGATACGAAATTGAGATTTGTGATGAGTTTTGATTTGTGGTTTACATACACAGGCGGGACCAAGAAATTGTATAGGGAAAGACTTTGCTTATCGGCAGGCAAAGATCGTTTGTGCAATGCTTTTGAGGAGCTACATATTCAAGCTGAGTGATGAGAACAAAGTGGCTCATTACCGGACCAAGATCACCCTCCATATTGATGGGGGACTTTATGTGCAAGCCTTTCCAAGAAACCTTAATTAGGAGAGATTTGCAGTTTGTTGGGAGCACAACGTGGTATAATACAATTGATTGGAATCTTGGAAAATAAATTTTCAATCCAATGGTATTATGGCACTCTGTGTACTAGGCCGTGTTCCCGAGACACTAAAAACTTCTCCTTAATTAGATGCCCTATAAACATCTAGTCCAAGATTTTCTATATAATTAATTGTATATCAAATAAAAGGCCTCGATATTGTTAGTAGCCATAGTAACTTTTTAAATAGTATATTATTGTTGTACTCCTAAGATGTGGGACTTACACATTATACCTTGTAACCCCACTCGGTTGTAGTAGTATTTAAATATGTAATGTGACGACTCGTCCCGAAATTTACAGAACATAAGGGTATTTTCAGAATTCCACTTTGGGTTGAAAGATATTTTTGAAATGGGCTTTTATGTCTTAAATTGTGTGCCTTGTGGGGCCACTTTCCTTTTTGGTCCCCCGGTTCTCCATCCCCTTTTCTTTGGTTGCCACATGTCCTCCCAAGGAAGACTCTCAGATTCTTCTCATTCTCTCCCTCACTTTTCTCTCTTCTCTCATCTTCCCCGTGCTCCTTCTTTTTGTGCTTTCTCCTCCCCAAGCTCCCACACACACACACACACTCATGCACACTCACACAACATGCCGACCTTACCACCTCGCCAGACCCACCCCATGTCGAACCCAGCTGTTGTCGTCGAGCCAATAAGCTCCAGCGAAGAGCTGTGGTTTTCCCGGCGAAGACCTCGTCGATTCTAGTGAAGGTCGGGGAAACCTTCCCCAGTTTCCGGCGAAGACCGAACGGCTTGCAGGCTGTTTTCCTTCGGACTCCGGCCACGAATAGCCCTATGATAGGTATAGTTCTAATCCTCTCCTTCCTAATTTCATTTTAGTATAAGGGTTGATGGGGTTTTGCTGAGTTATGGGTTGACTGGAGCTTGAAAACTCTGACTTTCTTCTTCGACGGGACCAGCTGACCAAAAAAGGAGTTGACCTAACCCAACCTACTTGAGCCCAAGCCAACCTAATAGCTGGCCCAGGCTTAAAAACCCATTAACCCAAAGTTCAAATCGGCCCAGGTTTTTGGGCCACAGGCCTTGGCCCTTTAAGCTGAGCCCAACCCAAGCTTTAGGCCCAACTTAAAGAACCCAAGCCCAGCCTAGATCCAGATGATGGATTATTCCGTGGAATATTCTTTGTGTTGACTTTCTATTGACTTTTACAAAATTTACCCGGGACCTTTCTTAAGGTAATTCGATGTCCTGAATCCGTTTTTTACGTCTGTTTTCCCAAATTCAATCGTTTGAATAGTGCTTTATTAATTGGACCCTTTATGTGCTTAGGGGCAATTGTTAGTGGCGATTTCGTCTTCACTAGTTTGCGTGGCTCTTCGGCAAAGTATCTGTGAGTGGACCCCTTCTAAAATGCATGTTTTAATAGTAGAAATGCATACATAAAAAGCATGATTTAATGGTTACATTTTTTAAAATGTTTTATGAGTAAATTAGATTTACACTCTATTATTATCATGCTTTACTAAGAATATTTTGAAATACCATACTTTATCGAATTTATGTTCTTTATAGTATATATGATGGATGACTATATGCTATGAAGATGTTTTTGAGTTATATGGATTTATGTTGGAAATAGTATATTCAATGTTTTTGTGCTTATCTAGTGGTCACTGTTTTGCCTACGGGTGAAGATACTTGCATATTGGCTTCAGGCCGGGAGCTGTTAGTACTATGGGCGACTATGATACCACTATTAGCACATTATATACAATATATGTTTAAGAAAGGTTTTATGGCATACTAGGGTTTTCGGAAAACCTATTATATGTTATGCTATTGAGTTTTCATAAAACTTTGGGGTTTAGTATGTTGATAACTGTTTCAGTATTATATATATACCAACTTGGTCCATTCATGTTTGTTTTGCGCCCCCTCAGGATTTAGAATCGAGACGTACAATCCCAGCGTCAGGGCACTTCTACATCGGCATCTTCGAGTCCTCTCGGTTTAGGACCCATTCCTTTTCTCATTCAATTTTATATTATTTCTTTTTAGTGTTCTAGTTAGCTATATGCTCTGAACATGTTTCTAAGTTGCATATTCATTGTATTTAAATTTATAAGTATCGTTTATATTTATTATTTCTCATGCATGTTAGTATGGCTTCGTCACCTTCTGGTGTCGGCCAGCATGTGCCTACCCTGGTGTTCCGGGAATGTCAGGGTCAAGCGTGTCATGTAATAATTATTGATTCCTTTTATCGAAGTTACATGGATTTTACCCCCGCCCTGTGGTAGTAGGGTTGAGGAGTGTAGTTGTACAAAATCATCAAAGTTTGAGCCAAAATGACCATTAAATCGTGTTTTTCTGTTTCTAACAGGCGAAAGATTTTGTCCCATTACCTAATCCCCGAATATCTGTTCTTTTTTATTTTTGGTGTAAGTGATATTAGAGTATATACAAACAAGTTTGACATTTGGGTTGTTGAAATTAGTTTTGCAGACTAGGAAAATCATCGAAGGAATTAAATATGTCAACCATGTCTCTCACCTTTGCCCAATGAAATAAAAACCTAAACCCTAAAGTGTACCTTTGTGCGACGAAACTTGGACGGTTCTGAAGGATTTATTTTGAAAAACATGTTCATTTGAATAACATCATATGGCATGCAATTAACAAATTAAAGGCGGAATCATGCTTGTATGCATTCAAAAACAAAACATTACCCATGAAATTCAAAGCCTAGTAGATTGGTGAACCAATAATCAACTCAAAACAAAGTGAGTTGAAATTAATACCTTTGTAGATTCCTCTTTGCATAAGCAAAGGCTAATCACCCAAAGAGATAGGGGCCTTCATTCCTTGCTTCTTAGATCCATGGATTTGGATGGAAGAATAGGTTTCTCCAAGTTCCCAAAATAGGGAACCTCTAAGTCTCTTCACCAAGGTTTGATTGTAGAAGAAAAAATGAGTGACCTTGGAGTAGTAGTATTGCTAGATGTACCCTCCAAGGTGTTAGCTTCTTTAGAGAGAAAATGGAGAGACAATTCTCACCCATTTTCACCCAAAATAAACCCTTAATCACATTAATGAATATTTGGCTATAAAGTCATTTATATAGTCACTTCTTTAAGTGACCTAAACAACCAAAACCCTAATTCATACACATATGGCCGGCCATTTAGGGAGTTTTGGGCTTTTGGGCCTTAATGAATCTTTATTCATTAAATTGTCATACAACTTAAGTTAATGGGCTTGACGTTCGAAGCCCATTGGGCCTTAAGGTCCAAAACTATCCCGAAGTCTTTAACGAACTTATTCGTTTGATTAATTAACATATTAATTAATCCTTGCCATAAATAAATGATTAAACCATTTAATCATTCTTACTCATTTCCATTTAATCTTCAATCTCCACCTTTTATGGTGTGCGATCCATTAGGTTCCTTTTAGCGAGGCAGTGGGCGATTAAAACCATTTTACATCGATTGTGAATTGAAACAATTTTCAATTCTCCCTTTAGTGGTTATACACGTATAGGGCTTCCACAAACCATGGTTGACGCCTAGCAGCATGTCATGGTTACCCAAGCTAATCAGAAGAGGATAGAGAACCTATTCAGTTCGGGATTACAAATGCAATACGGTCCTTCTCTAATCTAATACTCTTGACCACATTGTTTGGTATGATAGTTTATTTACTCATGTCTACTATCCAATGTGAATCGTTTGCTTATATGATTTCCGTGAATGTGATTTGGAACGCATTCCCCAATCTCATTCATACTCTGGCCAGAGATTCCAAATCATATCATAGAGTATTCTCCCTCAACTGTTTGAAGGTTAGAGATCCCTTGTTGCGCATTTACTTGTCTCCATAGCTAAGTGGCTTAACCCCAACGATGCCGTGACACCCCTAGGGGGTGAATTAGACATAATCAAAGATTAAGGACTTAACCACAAGACAACTGTGATGCCTCAGGTCAAAGGACTACTTTGCATTATCCCAACCATGAGTTCTCATGTGACATGGAATATAAGAACTCTTCGTTGATCACGTTCAGTGAACTCATTCTCTTATTGAGCACCTACGTACTTGTCTTGATGTCACACACACCAATGACTCGAGACTAGTCACTCTCCCTGAGAGAAGACACAGTACGTACTGATCTTAACGGACTGTCAATGCCCAATTGGTAATCCTATGATCAGGAACATTTAGGATGTGTCTACGAAAGAATGGTCTCATTAATCTAACTTCATTAGATTGCATTCTCCCAATCACATATTCCTTGGACTTTATCGTTTAAGCATATAACATTTATATGAGACGGCTCAAACAATAATCTTTGCCCTTTATATGTTAAACTAGATTAGTTTAACATTTGAAATGTCCGTAAAGTATCATCATATGATTGGTTTTAGGGCACATTTCCAACAGGTTCATCATGCTAATGGTGTCATTTTATGTACCAAAGTTTCCCTTAGGGCCAAAGCTTTACCCAACCATAGTTTGGCTTGTCAAACGATTTTTTCTAGTAAAAAGTTCAGAAGAAACCAAAACATAGACCATTTTGCTCGATGAACATAACTATTTTGTCGAGTAAAGACTATTTGCCCAACAAGTAATCGTTGGTCGGGAAAATAATAATTTCTGAAAGTACAGCTGCATACTAGTACATGAGTCATCTGCAGAAAAAAAATGGAAAAATGGAATTGTGTAAGTAGTTGCATGTGATTACTGCATGTCCTAAAGAAAGCCTTCAACCTTGCATCCTGCTCTTACATCTCGATATAGCGAGTGCTTCTTCCATGATCTTAGCTTAAGCCAAAATTAATTGAGCTCTTTTTTTTTTTCTTATGGATGGGTTGAAAGATAATCTATGAGTGCAGAGTCACTGCAAGTAACCTTGCTTAACTTCTCATACATAGTTGGACACACTTTGAGATCATATCAGCAGAAGCCCACTATGAAGACTTTGGGTGAGATCTGACAAAACGTTGTAGTAGTAGTACCAACCTGTACAACAGCTAAGAAATTCCAACTTTGATGATTAAATAATTACATATGATGATTAACATGAACTTCTTACTTAAATTAGTATTATATGACATTATATATGCCTTGCCAGATGTGGATGGAAATAGGAGCCTATTTGGTCCAAGTACCGGGGCAAGTCTTGGTAGCTTTTTAAAGTATCAGCCAATAAAATGGGCAAAAATTATAAACTCAATATTGCCTTAAAAAAATTGGTGGTTCAAAATTGGACCAAAGCCCTAACGAGCTAAAAAAAAAACAATTTGTCATGAGGTCCAGGCCCAAAATTGGGCTGGGTTGGTCCATGCCAAGCTGATGGAGATTGGGCTCAAAGCTGAGTGGTGATCATGTGCTTCGCATGTGCTAGATTCACCAGCAACACAGGCTGGGATCAGGTGCAGTGCAGTGCAGGGGACACCACAGCCCATGTGGGCTAGTGTCGTACGCGGGCCAAGATAGGAAGAGCAGTAGTGGGCTGTTACTAGCAATCCCAAAACGAAAAAAAAATAAAATAAAATTCACTTGTTGCAAGTCGAGGCAAATTGTGCCTTTATTTATAGTAGTATGGAAGGTTAATTCCTTACCCCAATATGATTACAACTCTAATAGAATAATATCTAACCCTAGAGAATCTTTTAAAGATATCTCAAATATACTAGGATTTACACAATTACATTCTTATATTAAATATGGTTGCAACACTCCATCGTAAGTGTATAAATACTTAAACAAAACATCGCATCAAGTCTTCAGAAGATGAAGTAGATCAGTTGATGAAGTCATTAGCACAACGGGCGAATACGAGTCTCAAATTAAAGAAAGTATGCATTGGTAGTAAAACTTACAAAACCTCGCTATGATAAAACCTATGATAGGTACAAAACTCATAAACTAAGGAGAAAAGTGAGAAGTATGCATAATGTCTAAAACAAATGTCATACAGGACGAAAGTAATGAACTTCAACAGGTATGATCATCTCAGGATGGGTGCCTTATCAAAACCTCATTAGGTAGCAAAAACCTAGTGGAAAAATGCTCCTAATCATAGGAAAAATAGTACATAAAGTTCAAGTGAGTATACTTTGGGATACTCCGCTTAAGTTAGACATAACTTCCAAATAAGACAACTACAAGCAATTCAACTCAGAAAATTTACACATACCGATTCCTTGGACGAGCTTCTGAAAAATAAACTTGGGCAATGACTTTGTGAAGAGATCGGTTAGGTTATCTTGGGAACAGATTTGCTTGACTTCAATGTTCAGATGTTGTTGTTGCTGGTAAGAATAAAAGAACTTCGGCACAATATGCTTGGTGTTGTCTCCCTTGATGTATCCTTTCTTCAACTGCTCGATACATGCAGCTTTGTCTTCAAAGATCGTCATAGGAAGGTCAACGAAGGAAGAAAGACCAATAATGCTTCGAATGTGTTACATGACTGCTCTCAACCAAAAACATTCACTCGAGGCTTCATGCAAGGCGAGAATCTTAGCATGGTTTGAAGAAGTCGCAAACAGTAAAGACATATCTCGTTGAGAATGTGCCCTATGTGGGTCAGACAGGTAACCTGCATTTGCATAACCAACAAGGTGAGAATCAACCCAAGGACCGAGAGGGCGATGGCTCATCTCGAGGATTCATGGGTGTAGAACAAGCCTAAATCCATCGTACCTTTGAGGTAATGGAAATGTCTTTAACACTATTCTAGTGTTTGTGTGTAGGTGCATTGCTACATCTTGCCAAAAGATTAACAACAAATGAGATGTTGGGTCTAATTTATTGAGCAAAGTACAATAAAGCACCAATTGCACTTAGGTATGGAACTTCAGACTCCAAAATCTCTTCATCATCCTCTTTTTAGGGATCTCATTTAGCATCTAAAGTCAGAATGACCATAGAGTACTCAAAGGCTTCGCTTTATCCTCATTAAAATGTCCTAGCACCTTTTGGGTGTAGTTTGATTGATGTACTAAGATTCCATCTGAACAGTGCTCGATCTCTAGACCAAGACTCCTTTCAACAAATACATGACGCAACCTTCAAGTCAAGGATGACAAATGCATTGCAATGTGACACATCTCGACCCGGAATGTCCACTAGGACCCTGAATCGAGCCGTGCTAGCCGACACCTGGAAGGTGATGAAGCCATAAAGTGTGATAATGTATAAAATGTGAATAAATTAAAATTTAAAAATTCCTAAGTACACGAGTGCGCGGTGCGCGGGTCTGGACCCATTTCACGCGTGATACAGAGCATAAGTAAAGTACAGTAAGGTAAGATAATGATTATACCATCAAAAGAAGCCACCTACACTGGGAAGTGCCATGAATCCTCGTCGATATGAAACTCTGCTACTAGAACGTGGAGGGTACAAAAACAGAAAATGTGAGTGAGTGAAACAAAACTCTTCAGACCAATTCCAACTACCAAAGATAGTAGCCCCTCGCCATAATACCCGTTTAATTTCCCAGGAAATAACAGGTGTGACTATAAATTAAAACCATAACCAAAATGATAGTCTTACGGTTATGCTACGTCAAATATCTCAACAAGAATAAGTAACCTAGGTGAAATAAACCAATAGGAAATGGAATGTTAGCCGGATCCACCCATCATGTACAGTTAAATCAATATCTCATCCAATATGTGCTAGCATCTCATCACATATCTCATCATAAATTTATACTAGCATCTCATCATTTATCATCACATATATGCTAGCATCTTATCATATATCTCATCATAAATATATGCTAGCATTTCATCACATATCTCATCATAAATATATGCTAGCATCTCATCATCTATCATCACATATAAGCTAGCATCTCATCATAAATATATGCTAGCATCTCATCACATATCTCATCATAAATATATGCTAGCATCTCATCATATATCATCACATATATGCTAGTATCTCATTACATATAGGCTAGCATCGCATTACATATCTCATCAATCATGGTTAGCATATAAGTCAGAGTCACTTATAGTGACATGTACGACATATTCATATCTCATCGCATATGCAAATGATATGTCAGCCGAATCCACCTCTTGTGGCATGTACAGCTAAGTCTATATCTCATATCTCAACCTAGCCGGAGTCACTTCTAGTGACTTACACGATACTACGCCTGCACACGAGTCGGAACCACTGTAGTGGTCTATACGACAAGATTGGGTGTAAATCAATATGCTCAAGTGCTAAGATCACGTGAAGAGTCACCTATAAGTCGGAACTACCTATAGTGGTATGTACAACAGGCCTGTGCACTTACCTTGAATTCAAGGTGAATGTATGGTGCAGGAGGTGAACATTACGTGAAGGAATGTGCCCTAGCCACGGGCGGGAGCACTAACACTGAGGTGCAGGTTTATGAGCTTTAAATGCATCTAATACAACATGTACGACTCATAAGCAACCTGTACGACAATGTCGGGGTTGCCTACCATTGCAACTTGTGCGACAGTGTCGGAGTTGCTTAAAAAATAAATGTAGTCATACCATAACCCCATCAGTTTAACTAATACCGTATACTTACCTGAACTTACCTATGTGTCCTGCGTTCACCTTTGCACTTCAGAGCGTTCATAATAATTAAGTGCAAGAAATATACATATGGATATACTAGGATATAAATCTGAAATTCAACCATATCATAATATTTCAAGATATATATATAAACATGTAAACAAATGGCCTAAAATGCGATAACTGTAACGACCCACTCCCGAACTATTTACTTTCGAGAGTAAACATCAGTGATAAGCCCAATTAGACACTAATTTAATTAACTACCATTACTTATGTTTCCTTACTTCAACTTCTTGATTCTTCACACACTGATTTATGAACAACATTTAACCACCAAAACATAAAGTTAAATCTCACATTTTCCACCAATGTCCCTCACAATGCTCAGTTCCCTAAACAAGGCTACTGTCTCAATTATTTAGTCTCATTTATTATATGGCTGCATCTAACGTCTCGTTAGACTGGCTACGTACCCTAAACAGGGATCAAGTCATCCGTAGTTCACTATAATTATTTGTAGGTACATACATAAATCACTTTAGAAATATTTGTGGAATTATCAATTATATACATATGATAACGGGAAAAGATCCACTCACCTGGGCCCACACTATGATTCACTAGCACGTACATCGAGGTGTCTCGAACAATTGGCACCTATAACAATTATCGAATCACATCTTAGAACTCTTATTAATAGAATACGTAATTCACATAAAACACATCTTCAAGGACATTCTAAAATGATTTGAGATCCATTGACCAAAGGTCAACCGTCGGTTAAAGATCGACGGTGTGGTCCAGAAACCTACATAACTCAATCCAGGAGAACCGCAACCAGATTTCCGATCCGTAACTTCCAAAGATCCACATTGTGCTTCTAAAATAACATACTAAAATTTCATTATGATCCAACGGTCGGATCTCCGCCAATTGCCCAAAACCAAATGGCTGTTAACATTTATTTTATAAATTTACAAATCCAATTCGGGAAGATCTGTACGTCGAATTTGTCCTCAAATATTACGTACTATAATGTAATAAAGTTTGGTGACGATCCAATAGTCGGATCGTTGATTACTATTCTAATCAAGTGTTGGACCTTAATGGAACTTTGCCGGATTCTGCAGATTTTGCAGATTTCCTGGGCGATCTTTGGAACTCCATATCTTACTTGTTTCTCAACCAAATTCAACCCATAATATACCAAATCAAAGCTAGAGAAATGTAGAACAAAATTATATAAGCTTGGAGTCCAAATGGAGGCCGAAGGTGGCCGGAACATGGTTTGAAAGATGGCTATCCGCGGGAAAACTGGTAACTCGCAGTAATTTCTGGGCACCCTTTCAACGTCCATAACTCTTTCAATACTCAATGAAAACAAGTGATTCATGTAAAGTTCTAGTGAATGACAATGAGTTTTAGTTGATATTACTTGGATGACAGCTGGCTTGATTCTCAAGTTATCTGTAATGCAAGTGGTATAGTTGGTCTACTTCGTAAGGATTATGGAGTCTTAACACCATGCAGCTAACTTAAAAGCGATCCCGATAAGGATTGAATACAAAGATGTTGAATTATGATAGGACTCATTCATTCTTAAGGCGATAAGGGTGCACTACTGTTAATAGGTTGGTGGTGCAACCCTAGCAATATATATATGAAGTTATAGTCCATGCTCCCATACGTGAAAAACCCTAAATATTACTGAAACCTATTCATTCAGTAAGGAAGCTATTGAGTAGTGGGAGTAGAAGACTGACTTGCGTTACAACAATGGCATCGAATACAAGTAGGTGTTTTTGCAATTAATATCTGATACATATTAATATATATTCTGTATGAGTTAGTCGTATTGTAACCCTAGTACCTAGTTGTTGTAGTTTTGGCTTATGAGTTTTATAGAACTGCTTACAATTCAAAAATGGAAATCGTAGTTCTCGACGAGATGAAGAGATTGGTACCTTACAAAATGGCTATCTCGCCATTATTTGGCCGGAAAATGCCTCGAAAGTGGCAGATGTCGCCGGAAACTGGGCAAACTTTAAATCGTTATAACTTTCTCATTTCTCCACCAAATCACACGATCCAAACATGAAAATTCATCTACAAAACATGAGGAATCGATTTATACCTATGTCCAAGTCCAATCTAGCCAGGAAAGGCTCTAATTTCACTCAAACCCGTCGGAACCCTATAAAGGGTGTGCTTCGATTCGACCTCTTCGGTGTTCCAACGCCCCTATAACTGGTTGGGTCTTGTTTCTGGGTCCAAGGGAAGTTGATTAAGGGTGATGGTGGGTGGTAGAACTCGCCGGAAAGGCAGAATAACCGTTGAACACCTCCGGCTCTTCAACACGGTTCTCGTGATTTTGGACCTAAAAGCTCACAAATTTGGGGTGGAAATGGTAGAAGGCATGTTGTGGAAGAGATGGCAGGTGTTAGATGGTGATGGTTCGACGGAAAAGATGGAAAGAATCACTGGAATTCGATTGGGTTGGGTGCGGGTAGAAGGGCCGACGGAAATGGAGCTTTCCTCTTTTCTTTTCTTTTTTTTTCCTGATTTCTCATTGGTCCTTCCCCTTTTCTTTTCAAAATTTGATTGGTCACTTATTTAACATAACTGATTGGGCTAAAACCAAGCCCCTGATTGGTTCCTTTATTTCTTACTTAATTCCAACTGGTTCTCCTTAATCTTGCCTAAATTCGATTGGGCTTTTCTCCCACAAGGTGGAAGTTCAATTAATCTATAATCCAAAATATAAATAACCAAATTCAAATGTTTGTGACCATACCGTTATAATCCGGATTCGCAAACGGCTTTCGCCTATGCGTTCGTACTAACGAGTACTACATAAATATGCCAAAAGAATAAGGCATACGTTCCTCTAGACGACGGTCAACAAAAATCAAAGTCCTCGCTTCCAGGGCATTTTTGTCAATTCACGCTTTTAAATTTTATAAAATTGTAAAATTTGGGACGGGTTGTCACACAATGTCTTACAACTTTTGTAGTTATTTACTACAAAAATGGTTTTCTTTTCATCACAGATGGCTGACGGACCAAATCATTAGTCAATCTAGGAAGAGAAATAGTTAGTTACAATGTGTTTATGTTTAGGTTCATTGTAAGGATCAGGTTGGGTACAATACATGTGTTACTTCTTCAGGAACCGTAAAACAATAGGAATTGTGTGGCAACGTGTGGGAAAGTATAATTGAGTCGGTCTACAATTTCAGAAGTAACAACTGTAGTGCGGATGAAATGAGAGAAGTATACCTTAAGAAAAAGATCCACTTTAAATAATTATTGGTGGTGGAATTGGAGTAGAGATGTATTATGTAAGTTGTTCTCGAAAAGACATCATGCTTAATTCATTAATAAATAATGACAATCATATTATAGCCGGGTACTAAATTTGCAAAGTTGGTGTTGCATAAGCTTTACTCTGCCCAAGTAGATCAAAATACGATTGTAAACATTGTCGACAGAACTTTTCTGTTTCCAAGTTTAACTGATAAATCGACTGTTGGGTTTACAAAATTCTATTATGTTAATGGTGGCTTGCATGACCTTTTATTTACTAAGCATAGTCTTGAACTATATCGAGATATATATGCCAATTACATTCGTGAGGGCGAAATAAATGTATTTATTTTATCAAAGATGTTCGGTAAAAGACATAATGAGACGTGTTACGTTCATGTTCAAAAGACACATTTGAAACTTAATCATGTTTTGGGGTTTGTAAGGGGCTACCAACTCAATAAAGTAAGTTTCTTTAAGTTTCTTCAAATAATTTCCTTTTGCAACACCACTTATTGAGTTGGTAGCCCCTTACAAACCCCAAAACATGATTAAGTCTCAAATTTATCTTTTGAACGAAACACATCTCAATATGTCTTTTATCGAACATCTTATTTGACAAAATAAATACATTTATTTTGCCCTCACGAATGTAATTGGCACATATATCTCGATATAATTCAAGACTATGCTAGGTAAATAAAAGGTCATGCGAGCCACCATTAACATAACATAACTTTGTAAATCCACTAGCTGATTTATCACTTAAACTTGCAAACAGAAAAGTTGTCTCAACAATTTTTACAATCGTATTTGTTGAAGATAATTCCAAGAAATAAGCTGAGGAATATTGTAAATTGATTGACATTAGTTTCCTTCCTTTTCTGTATGTATAGCAGACATAATTGTAGGAGATAGTCTAGGATCCCTACCCGTATAAAGATGTAATACTAGCATTGAAATGAAATAGAGAAATCATTTTTCACCAAATATTCTTCCTATATGGTACAAGAGCAACGATCTTGGTAACCTAAAGAAACCCTAGCCGTCACCATGGGAGATGACAAAGAAAATTCAAAGAAGCCAACTCAATTGAGCATGGCATCAAAATTTGACAGTCTCAATCACCCACTGTATCTTCATCATTCAGATCAGCGTGGGTTGGTACTTGTATCACAACTTCTGACCAAGGATAATTATAACACATAGAGTCACTCCATGATTATGGCCCTGACAGTAAAAAACAAATATGATTTTGTTGATGGGTCGATCAAGAAACCAAGTGAAGAAGACGTTGATGAATTGCAGCAATGGAGACGCTGCAACAGCCTGGTCAAAACTTGGTTATTGAGTTCGATCTCCAAGGAGATTGCAGCTAGTGTGTCCTACTGTGATAGAGCACAAGCAGTTTGGAACGAGTTGCGAGAACGCTTTTCGCAGGTAAACAACTTTCAACTTTTCCAAATTGAAAATGAAATTCATGATTGTGTTCAAGGAACCATGTCTGTTGGGTCTTATTTTACCAAACTCAAAGGCTTGTGGGATGAGAGGGACATTCTTTGTCTAATCTTAGATTGCAACTGTGGAGTTTCGAAGGAGGAGTTGTTCTATCGAGAAACACAAAAAACTATCAAGTTTCTCATGGGATAGACCGAGTCCTTCATTATGACGTGAGGACAAATATTAATGATGGACCATCTGCCTAAGGTCAGCAAAGCTTACTCTCTTGTTCTCAAACATGAACGTTAGCGTGATATGTCCACTGGAAAAGAAGTAACTCAACTTGAGGCATCGGTGTTTGCAGCCAGAGATACACAGAAAGACACTGGGAAGAAAAGTAACAACTCTAAGTGTGAAAAGTGTGACAAGACTGGCCACAACACAGAGAATTGCAGATCACATTTGAAGTGCACTTATTGTGGGTGGAAAGGCCACACAGTTGATTATTGTCGTAAACTCAAGAAGGCCGAATCCGATCAACCTATGAGTAATTCTAAGGGTAACCATGTTGCTGCACATCAACTTGAGAAGAAGGATCTCTCCAATTCTTTTCCCTTCACACAAGAGCAGTGCCAATAAATCCTGAACATGCTCGGCAAGAATAAGACTGCCATGGCTAATCATGTTGTTAATTCCTCAACAAATGATAAACTCTCAGGTAAAGCCTTCGGTTTTTCTACTAACAGAAGGAAAACTACTTGGATCCTAGACAGTGGTGCCACAGACCACATGGTTTCTAGTCCCGATTTACTTACTTCTTGGAAGCCTGTCAAAAATAGAACTGTTGAACTTCCAGATGGTTCCATGGCTCATGTTACTCATATTGGACAAATCATATTTGCCTCTAGTTTGGTTCTTGAAAATGTTTTGTGTGTCCCAGTCTTTCAACTAAATCTTATTTCCATCAGTAAACTCACCTATCAATCCCTTTGTATCACTGTTTTTCTTAACCATTTTTGTGTAATACAGGACCTACGTTCGGGGAAGATGATTGGGACGGGAACTGAACGGGAGGGGCTCTAATATCTTGATCAAATCAAGAAAGCATTTTGCAATTCTATCTGCTCACATTCTTCTATCCTTTGGCATCAACGTCTTGGGCATCCATCCAACAAAGTGTCTTCTTTATTTTCCTTTTCACACAACAATAAAATTTGTGACGCAGACAAGTGTTTGGTTTGTCCATTGGCTAAACATACCATATTACAATTTTCTGTAAGTGCCATTTCTAGCAATGCTCCTTTTGAATTATTACATGTTGATATTTGGGGTGGCTATCACATTGCATCTTTTTCGGGGGCACGTTATTTTCTCACCATTGTTGATGATTTCATTAGATGCACTTGGGTGTAATTGATGTGCCATAAGTCTGATACTAGGGATATTCTAGTTAAATTCATTAACATGGTTGATACACAATTCTCTTCCAAAGTTAAAATTGTGCATAGTGACAATGGTCCTGAATTCAAGGTTGAGTCTTTCTATTATCCCAAGGGCATTGTTCATCAAATTAGTTGTGTCAACACACCACAACAAAATGGCGTGGTTGAAAGAAAACATCGTCACTTGCTCAATGTTTCACGTGCCCTTGTTTTTCAAGCAAAGCTTCCTAAACAATTTTGGGGGGATGCCATCCTCACAACAGCTTACCTCATAAATCACACAGCCACACCTCTCTTGAAAGGTAAAACTCCTTACGAAGTTTTGTTTAAAGTCACACCAAAATACTCACTTGGGCATTTTTGGTTGTCTTTGCTTTGCTTCCACACATGCTCAAAAACCATCCAAATTTGATGCATGTGCAATTCGATGTATATTTTTTGGTTATCCTTAGGGACAAAAGGGATATTGTGTGTATGAACTTGAATCAGGAAAACCATTTGTCTCTCGTGATGTCACATTTTTCGAAACTGAGTTCCCTTTTCACATCACTTCCGCTGCCAATAACGATGATCCTACATTCCCTATGCCAACAACATTGCCATTTGATGACACTCCTACACCCTCCACTAGCACTTCATCTTCATCACCAAAAAAATATGAGCCTACAATTTCGAATAACACTACTTCACCACCACTAGACACAGACACCTTGTCCACAAACCCACCAAATACCACAATTTCACAACCCTTGTGCATCGTCATTCTAGCATATCAACCAAGATGCCAAGGTTCTTGCATGACTTTCACGTAGAAGCTAACCTCCCGTCAAGACCTGCACCTTCATCCATCTCCAACGTGGTCTCAAAATCAGGTACTTTGCATTCCATTTCTCAATTTCTCTCTTATGACCAAAAATCCCCACAACATAAAGCTTTCACCATCTCATTATCCCTTGTCAAAGAACCAACAAGTTTCATGCAGGCCATGCAAGATCCTAAGTGGCATGAGCCTATGCATACTGAGATACAAGCTCTCCAAGCAAACAACACATGGACACTAATGCCTCTCCCCCTGGCAAGAAGTCCATTGGGTGTACAAACTTAAGCTAAAACTTGATGGCACCATAGAGCGATACAAAGCTCGCTTAGTGGCCAAAGGATATAGTTAAATTGAGGGGCTCGACGTAAGACATTTGCTCCAGTTGCTAAATTAGTCACCGTTCGTGTGCTTCTTAGTGTTGTTGCAATTCAAAATTGGCATGTTCACCAACTGGATGTCAATAATGCGTTTTTGCATGGTGATCTTGACGAGGATGTGTACATGTCCCGACCTCTCGGATTCGGATGAAAGGGGGAGACTCGAGTATGCAAGCTTAACAAATCTTTGTATGGGTTGAAAGAAGCCTCTAGACAATGGTTTTTGAAGCTCTTTACAGCCCTCAAAGTAGCTAGTTTCAACCAATCAAAGGTGGATTATTCACTTTTCGTCCAATTATAAAAAGGTAGTTTCACTGCCATTCTTGTATATGTGGATGATGTAATTTTGGCAGGCAACAACATACAACACATTGAAGCAACCAAACAGTTTTTTTTCCAAGCAATTTAAGCTTAAGAATCTTGGTCAACTCAACTATTTCTTAGGTATCGAGGTGGCCC
The DNA here is from genome assembly GCF_042453785.1 of Malus domestica. Lineage (NCBI taxonomy): Eukaryota > Viridiplantae > Streptophyta > Magnoliopsida > Rosales > Rosaceae > Malus > Malus domestica. The sequence continues at coordinate 11,314,102 of NC_091672.1, forward strand.
GATCATCAAAGGGAATTTCACTCTCCCAAAGGAAATATGCACTTGAGATACTTGAAGAATGTGGGTTTCTGGGAGCTAAACCAAAGAAGTTTCCGATGGATCAAAATCTGGCACTCACACAAACTAGTGGAGAGCTCTTGAGCGACCCATCAGCATATAGGTGCCTTGTGGGAAGATTGATCTACCTAATGATTACTAGACCTGACTTAGTTTATCAGGTTCATGTGCTCAGTCAATTTATGGACAAGCCACGAGTCCCACACATTGAGGCAGCACATGAGGTTCTCAGGTACCCCAAACGAACATCAGGATAAGGCATTCTTCTGTTTGCCACAAGCACAATGCAGCTAAGAGCATTTTGTGATGCGGATTGGGCTCGTTGCAAAGATACAAGACGATCGGTAACAGGTTATTGTATATTGCTTGGGCAATCACCTATTTCTTGGAAGACGAAGAAGCAAACTACAGTAGCACGTTCAACGGCCGAAGCAGAGTATCATTCCATGGCTACCACCTGTTGCGAAACTACTTGGTTGAAGAATGTTTTGAGAGACTTGAAAATTCAACATGATCAACCTGTTACGTTGTTTTGTGACAACCAAGAAGCATTACACATCACTTCGAACCCAGTCTTTCATGAATGTACGAAGCACATTGAGATTGACTGTTATTTGGTATGAGAAACAAATCCATGAAGGCATGATACGAACAGCTCATATTCGAACCACAAATCAAACTGCAGATCTGTTCACGAAAGCACTGAATTCACCACAGTTTGGAGCTTTACTTGCCAAGTTGGGTGTCATCAATATACAGTCCAACTTGAGGGGGAGTGTTGAAGATAATTCCAAGAAATAAGATGAGGAATATTGTAAATTGATTGACATTAGTTTCCTTCCTTTTCTGTATATATAGCAGACGTAATTGTAGGATATAGTCTAGGATTGAAGGAAAAATTTTGTCCTAGCTAAGAACAAGTATGAACATTTGAATACACATGCAAGCTATCAACACTTTAAAGTAGGCATGCATCCAAAAACAATTCATAAAACCCATGACTTTCAAAGCCTAGTATATGGTGAACCAAAATAAACTCTTTAACAATATTAAAGAGAAGTAAAGATTTAGTGATTCTTTACCCTTGAAGCTCATCCTTGATTACACAAGGGATTCACCCAAGTGGAGGGCCTTCAAGTCACCTCCAAGCTCCTTGAATCCTCCTTGTGTTTTCCTCCCTTTAGTGCTCCTTTGATGATTTGAGGAAAAAGGATTTGTTCTCCAAAAACATCAAAAGTTTGATGTCTCTAAGTCTCTTCACCAAGGTTGTATATTGTGAAGATGATATGGATGACTTAGAGAGATTTTAGATGCTAGTAAAAATCCTCTAAGTGGCCGGCCTCTATGTAGAAAATGAGAGAAAATGTTTCACCCAATTTCTATTAGAAAACCCTAATGAGAAAATTGCTATAAAGTTGCTTTTATAACATTTTCTTTGGTGAGTGGCAAACTTGTAATTAAGCAAGCTTGCCCATTCACCCTAATGGCCGGCCTCTCCTTGTTATTGGGCTAATTTGCCCATTTTGTTTTAGTTGTCATACAACTTAAACATAATGGGCCTTGTGGACCAAAACACTTTTGGGCCCCGAAACCCAAAACCAACATATAAGCCCAATACGAACCTTTCGTATAATTAATTAACTAATTAATTAATCTTGACTATTCTTCAATTAAACCATTTAATTGCTTATCCATTTCATATAATTTCTTCACTAACATCCTTATGTGGTGTGCGATCCATTAGGTTCCAATTAGCGAGGCAGTGGGCGATGTTACTCTTAACGATCGATTGTGAATTGAAACCACATTTCAATTCTCCCTTAAGATTAGTGTTTGCTAATCTTCAGGGCTTCCACAAACCATGAGTGACACCTAGCAGCATATCATGGTTACCCAAGCTAAGTAGAATTGGTTGGAGAACCTATCCAGTTACAACTACAATGCAATACGGTCATTCTCTATACAATACTCTTAATCACATTGTTTAAGTGATAGTTTGTTTCATGTCTACTATCCAATGTGATACTTTCCTATATGATTCCTTTGAATATGATTTGGAACAAACTTCCTAAGTCATATTCATATGCTTTGGCCAAAGACTTTAGAATCATATCTTAGAGTATTCTCCTTCCACCATGGAAGGTTAGAGATCCCTTGTTGTGCATTCATATGCCTACATGACTAGATAGCTTGACCCCAACAATGCCGTGGATAATCAGAAGGAATGCCGTTGACATGATCAAAGATCAAGGACCTAACCATTAGACATCTATGATGCCTCAGGTCAAAGGACTACTTTGCATATTGCAACTTTAGAGTTCATACATGACATGTATGTTCGAACTCTCTTTTGATCGACGTTCAGTGTACTCGATTACCTTTTCGAGCACCTATGTGTTTGTCTCAGTGTCCAACACCAAATGACTTGAGACTAGTTCATACTCACGTTTGAGTCAACATAACACATACTAACCTTAGCAGATTGTCAATGCCCAATTGGCAATCCTATGGCTAGGAACGTTTTAGGAATGAACATAAGAGAAAGGTCTCGATAATCTAACTCATTAGATCACTTATCTCTTAGAACAAATACATTCCTTGGATTCCCTTATTGCTTAAACACATGATACAATAAATAGTGATTAACAATAAGCTTTGCCCTTCATTAAACATATAAAAGTTTAATACAATAAGTATTCCAAAAGCTATTACATCAAATGAGTGGCTTTGTGGGCATACTTCCAACAATCTCCCACTTGCACTCAAAGCCATCTTCCCATGTATCTAATACCCATCTTATCCATATGACGATCAAGCTGGATTTGAGACATTGGCTTTGTCAGTGGATCTGCTACGTTATCGGTTGAGGCAACTTTGAGGATGTTGACTTTCCCCTCAGCAGCATATCTTCTAATGATATTAAAGCGCCTATCAAAATGCTTGTTCTTTTGATGTGCCCTGGGTTCCTTGGCTTGAGCTATCGCCCCATTATTATCACAGTACAAAGTTACTGGTGATGTAATGGTTGGAACCACTCCAAGTTCAGTAATGAACTTCTTCATCCAGAACGCTTCTTTGCCGGTTTCAGCTGTAGCGACATATTCAGCCTCTGTCGTGGAATCAGCAATTACACTTTGCTTCTTGCTTTTCCAACTGACAGCCCCACCATTCAGAGTGAATACATATCCGGAGTTGGAACTTCTATTATCGACGTCAGATTGGAAATCTGCGTCTGTATAGCCTTCCACTCGCAACTCTGATGCTCCTCCATATACGAGGAACATATCCTTAGTTCTTCTTAAGTACTTAAGGACCGTCTTGACAGCTGCCCAGTGTTCTAATCCTGGGTTAGATTGATATCGACTAGTAATGCTCACAGCATATGCGATATCAGGCCTTGTGCATATCATGGCATACATGAGACTTCCTATGGCTGAAGCATAAGGAATTCTACTCATATGCCTTATCTCTTCAGGAGTCTTAGGTTCCATGGACTTAGAAAGGTGAATTCCATGTCTTACAGGAAGAAAGCCTTTCTTACATTGTTCCATCTCGAACCTACTTATCACCTTATCAATGTACATAGATTGGGATAATCCAATTAATTTTCTGGATCTATCACGATAGAGCTTTATCCCAAGTACATAAGATGCATCTCCTAAATCTTTCATGTGGAAGGTTTTGGACAACCACACTTTTACAGAAGAAAGTATTGCAGTGTCATTCCCGAATAGTAATATGTCATCTACATATAACACTAGGAATACAACTGCATCCCCAACGACTTTTTGATAAACACAATTGTCGTCTTCGTTTTGAGTAAAACCAAACGTTTTGATTTCAGTGTCGAAACGAATGTTCCAGCTCCTGGAGGCTTGCTTGAGTCCATAAATGGACCTTTGAAGCTTGCATACCTTAGTTTTTTCAGACTTGGACACGAAACCTTCGGGTTGAGTCATATAGAGCTCTTCCTCTAGGTAGCTGTTCAGAAAGGCCGTCTTCACGTCCATTTGCCAGATCTCATAATCATGGTACGCAGCTATAGCAAGCAAAATCCGAATGGACTTAATCATGGCTACAGGAGAGAAAGTTTCTTCATAGTCAATCCCTTCTCTTTGCCTGTAACCCTTGGCTACCAATCTAGCCTTATAAGTCTCCACGTTCCCATCAACGCCTATCTTCCTCTTGAAGACCCATTTGTTTCCAACTGGTACAATACCTTCTGGAGGGTCTACAAGAGTCCAGACCTGATTTTGATACATGGAATCCATCTCGGATTTCATGGCCTCTTGCCATCTCTTTGAATCAATGTCGGACATTGCTTCAGTGTAGTCTCTAGGGTCCTCCTTTGTTTCATTGTCACCTAGAAGGTACAATTCATCAAAGTCATTGTCTAAGCCATACCTCTTAGGTGGCTTACTAACCCGTTCAGATCTACGTGGAATTAGGGGTACAGGAACAGGGTTGTCAATATGTCCAGTGCTTGTTTGTGGTTCATAATTAATCTCATTAATTTCCATCAGTTTGCTTATAGTTCCTTTGAGAACGAATTCGTCCTCTAGAAACTTAGCAGTTCTGGCGACAAAGACTTTCTGGTCGTCAGGATGGTAGAACTCATATCCCATAGTTTCTTTAGGATATCCCACAAAATAGCATCTTACTGATCTTGCTTCAAGCTTAGTAGCTTCAAGCTTCTTGACATATGTTTCACAACCCCAAATCTTAATGTGTTTAAGACTTGGCTTTTTTCCATGCCATATCTCATAGGGCGTTTGTGAAACTGATTTGGAAGGTACTCTATTAAGCAAGTAAGCTGCTGTATATAGAGCGTATCCCCAGAATGTTACTGGTAGATCAGCAGAACTCATCATAGAACGAACCATGTTCATCAAGGTTCGATTTCTCATTTCAGAAACTCCATTGAGTTGTGGAGTTCCCGGTGGAGTCCACTGTGATATTATTCCACACTCTTTGAGGTAATCTAGGAACTCGTTACTCAGATTTTCACCCCCTCGATCCGATCTTAGGATCTTTATCTGTTTCCCAGTTTGTTTCTCAACTTCATTCTTGAATTCTTTGAACCTTTCAAAGGATTCTGACTTGTACTTCATAAGATACACATAGCCAAACCGAGAGTGATCGTCGGTGAATGTGATATAGTAGGAGAAGCCTCCTCTCGACGTAGTAGACATAGGTCCACATACGTCAGTGTGGATTAACCCTAGAATTTCAGTGGCACGCTCTCTTTTTCCAGTAAATGGAGATTTGGTCATTTTCCCTTTCAAGCAACATTCACAAGTACCCATCCGGTCATTACCTAATGGGTGGATGTATCCGTCTTTCGACATCTTGTGAATCTTTTCAAGGTTCACATGTCCAAGTTTAAGATGCCACATCCTTTCTTGGTTAACTTCTTCTCTAGTCCTTTTGGGTTTTGAGGTATTCCTGCTTGCAATACAGTGCATCCCACTATTCGTCTCTAGGTGAAAAAGTCCCTCTATCATATTACCATGAGAGATAATACGACCGTTCAAGTATAAAGTGCAACTCATTTTGTCAAACAATACTGAGTGCCCATCTCGTAAAAGCTTAGAGATGGAAATCAAATTCTTTATACATGAAGGAAAATATAAACAATTTTTAAGTTCCAGGACTTCCCCAGAGGGTAGGTTAAGCATGTAGGTGCCTATTGCTTTTGCAGAGATTTTAGTGCCGTTCCCAACTCGCACAACCATCTCCCCATTGCTCAGTGGCTTGCTCCCCACTAGTCCCTGCATTTCTTCTTCCAACGTTCATCCTTTCCACAATGAAAGCATGTTCCTTTGGATTTCTTTGCCTTCTTCTTATGCAACCTTTTCCTTATGTTTGCATTCTCACTCCCACTGTCTATTTTGAAACCTTTTTCAAATCTACAGCACATGTCAATCATCTCTTTCAAAGAATGATCGAATCTATTCACTTTATAGTTTACAATAAACTTAGTGAAATCATCCGAGAGAGATGCAAGGAAAAAGTCTTGGGCCATTTTCCCATCAATGGAAGTTCCTAAACTTTTAAGATCTTTAAATATCTTTTCCATCTTTTGTCCATGTTTATGGACCGATGCCCCCATTGCCATTTTGGCATTCATTAGACTACAAACATTTGAGAATCGTACATTACTAGTCTCAATGTCATGCATCTTATGCAAACTTTCAACCATGGCACAAGAAGTGTCCATGTGCTTATGTAGCTTCATAAGCTCCTTACTAAGTGAAGTGAGGATTAAGCATTTGGCTTGTAAGTCATCCTCATAGTGTCTAACATAGTTTTGACACTCCTCATTTGAAGCTAATTTCGTAGGAGGTACATGAGGAGGGGATTGCTTAAGCACATACAATATGTCTTTCACCTTTGAGACATTCTCAATGTGGCGATACCAAGCAAGGAAACGTTGGCCCTTAAGGCCCCTTTTGTCAAGTATAATGGTGGGTATAATTTTAGGCATGTCGTTCACTACATAACATAACAGAAATCGTATTAGATTGTTTGTTTAAAATTATTTGATTGGGTCTTTGAATCAAATAGTACCACCCACTATTTTTTGGCAAATTCCACATCCCTCAATAGAATTCGAGAGTTATATTGAACTCTTAGCGGGTTATGGGAGACTCACCATTACCAAGCCCACCTCACGATGATACGATGTTGGCTAGCAAAAATAATGATGAGAGAATAACGCATTATTCATTTACAACTTTTGTAATTACCCATCCGTTTGGCCTCTAGAGAATGTTGCCTCACGATGATACAATGTCGGCTTCATTGCACTTAGTTAAGTTATTCCCACCATGCTTAGTTTGTATAGGGGTTCAAGAATAGCCTCACGATGATACGATGTCGGCTATCCTCGTTGCCTACATTCACCTCATCATATGTATATGAATTCCTCCTGGATGTAAGCACATGCTTTGTACTTCCCCATGATAGGGTGAAGCCGGTGCATGAGTCACAAAAGCTTGGAACCCACCACGGTGGAAGGCCTACGAAGAGATGTTCAAAACATCTCTCGCTTATCAACTTAATATTTGATTTGAGGGAGTAGTTTTGGGCTATATCAAAACATTTTAATCACATTAAAAGAACTTGGGCCTATCATAACTATTGGTCCAAGTCAATATGATTTAGTAGCATATAATACTCCCACTGTTTCGTTGAAACAAGCGAGACTATATGGAACTACTAACGAATGCATTGCATCCTCATATGGACTATATAGTCATATTAGGTTTTAGGATGATTATGAACCGTTTGATTTGATCCAACACGAGCCTTGTGTTGGACCTTGGGTTTAAGGTAGATAGTTGTTGATTTTAGTTACGCGTTTAATCCAATTAAACCGTTATTTCCTATTGGGCGTTGGACCCAACTATTCCATTTTGCATACATATAAACAAAAAGGAATACATGAAATAATAATAAGGGCTTATGCCCTTTTACAACATAAATCAAATGATGGACTTATGTCCATTTACAACAAATAGAATTAATCAAATTAGATTCAAATCTATACTACTAAAACCCAAACATTCAAAATGTATATCGGCCAATCACATAGCTCAATTATCGTGGCCTTTGGTTCATAATCACCCTTTTCTTAATCAACCACATTAACTAAGAAAACATCTTTAAACAATTGGTTTTTGGATCCATAGAATTGATTTAAATGGAACTAAATAGAATGAAAATCCAATTCTCATTAAAGAGACAAAACAATTTTTGTTCTCATTTTATTTGGGCCAAAAGGAAACTATGACCACAACAATTGGGCCATAATGCAAATACAAAAACTTTTGGGGTCACTTTGTATAAACACAATAGTCCACAACTTCATGTAAATACAACTAGATCCCAAAATTTTAATAATGTAAAAACATCATTAAAGGATCAAAACAATTTGTCCTTTAGAGTTTTTAAGCCTAAACGTAAAAACGTAAACTTTTGGGCCAAAATGCAAAAACACAAAAGTATCAAAACTTTATGTTAATTGCACAAAAGGCCCCAAAAGGACCCCCCACTAGGGGTGGCCGGCCATTTAATGAAAAATTGAAAAAATTTCTAAAAAGTTTTTGCAAGTTGATTTTATTAGGTGAGGTTAAAGGTGAAGGTGATGGTTTGTAAGAAAAACTTAAAGTTTATGACAAAACATTAAAACATTTCATCACATCTCACCAATAACATCACCCATCAAATAATAAATCAATTATATACCAAAACTTTATGATAAACATAAAACTTTTGAATCAAAACTTCAAAACTTTATGTTCTTGGCAAGAACACCAAGAACAATGAAGAACACCATGAAAACTCATAATAGTTCCATGGATGTTTTCATTCACCAAAACTCAATTTTTCACCTCTTAAAAGAGGGCTAATATCCTAGGGTACTTAGGGGTTCCAAAAGTCACCTTAAAACCATTTTAACAAGACAAACATGAACCCAAAAAATCACCCTAAGGATTTGGCCGAATTTCCCAAAACTCATGGCACCAAATTTTAGTTCCAATATTCATGCTTATATGAAATACATCTACAACATTTGAGATGCTAAATTTTCTAGCAAAATTTATATATTCAAAAGCAAGAACAAAGCTTGTAACATTTACAACATTTAAATCACAAAATATGAACATCACAAAACCCAAAAGGATTCACCATACACTAGGCCTAGGCTCTGATACCACTTGAAGGAAAAATTTTGTCCTAGCTAAGAACAAGTATGAACATTTGAATACACATGCAAGCTATCAACACTTTAAAGTAGGCATGCATCCAAAAACAATTCATAAAACCCATGACTTTCAAAGCCTAGTATATGGTGAACCAAAATAAACTCTTTAACAATATTAAAGAGAAGTAAAGATTTAGTGATTCTTTACCCTTGAAGCTCATCCTTGATTACACAAGGGATTCACCCAAGTGGAGGGCCTTCAAGTCACCTCCAAGCTCCTTGAATCCTCCTTGTGTTTTCCTCCCTTTAGTGCTCCTTTGATGATTTGAGGAAAAAGGATTTGTTCTCCAAAAACATCAAAAGTTTGATGTCTCTAAGTCTCTTCACCAAGGTTGTATATTGTGAAGATGATATGGATGACTTAGAGAGATTTTAGATGCTAGTAAAAATCCTCTAAGTGGCCGGCCTCTATGTAGAAAATGAGAGAAAATGTTTCACCCAATTTCTATTAGAAAACCCTAATGAGAAAATTGCTATAAAGTTGCTTTTATAACATTTTCTTTGGTGAGTGGCAAACTTGTAATTAAGCAAGCTTGCCCATTCACCCTAATGGCCGGCCTCTCCTTGTTATTGGGCTAATTTGCCCATTTTGTTTTAGTTGTCATACAACTTAAACATAATGGGCCTTGTGGACCAAAACACTTTTGGGCCCCGAAACCCAAAACCAACATATAAGCCCAATACGAACCTTTCGTATAATTAATTAACTAATTAATTAATCTTGACTATTCTTCAATTAAACCATTTAATTGCTTATCCATTTCATATAATTTCTTCACTAACATCCTTATGGGGTGTGCGATCCATTAGGTTCCAATTAGCGAGGCAGTGGGCGATGTTACTCTTAACGATCGATTGTGAATTGAAACCACATTTCAATTCTCCCTTAAGATTAGTGTTTGCTAATCTTCAGGGCTTCCACAAACCATGAGTGACACCTAGCAGCATATCATGGTTACCCAAGCTAAGTAGAATTGGTTGGAGAACCTATCCAGTTACAACTACAATGCAATACGGTCATTCTCTAATACAATACTCTTAATCACATTGTTTAAGTGATAGTTTGTTTCATGTCTACTATCCAATGTGATACTTTCCTATATGATTCCTTTGAATATGATTTGGAACAAACTTCCTAAGTCATATTCATATGCTTTGGCCAAAGACTTTAGAATCATATCTTAGAGTATTCTCCTTCCACCATGGAAGGTTAGAGATCCCTTGTTGTGCATTCATATGCCTACATGACTAGATAGCTTGACCCCAACAATGCCGTGGACAATCCGAAGGAATGCCGTTGACATGATCAAAGATCAAGGACCTAACCATTAGACATCTATGATGCCTCAGGTCAAAGGACTACTTTGCATATTGCAACTTTAGAGTTCATACATGACATGTATGTTCGAACTCTCTTTTGATCGACGTTCAGTGTACTCGATTACCTTTTCGAGCACCTATGTGTTTGTCTCAGTGTCCAACACCAAATGACTTGAGACTAGTTCATACTCACGTTTGAGTCAACATAACACATACTAACCTTAGCGGATTGTCAATGCCCAATTGGCAATCCTATGGCTAGGAACGTTTTAGGAATGAACATAAGAGAAAGGTCTCGATATTCTAACTCATTAGATCACTTATCTCTTAGAACAAATACATTCCTTGGATTCCCTTATTGCTTAAACACATGATACAATAAATAGTGATTAACAATAAGCTTTGCCCTTCATTAAACATATAAAAGTTTAATACAATAAGTATTCCAAAAGCTATTACATCAAATGAGTGGCTTTGTGGGCATACTTCCAACAAGGATCCCTACCTGTATAAAGATGTAATACTAGCATTGAAATGAAATAGAGAAATCATTTTTCACCAAATATTCTTCCTACATGTTTAGCCACTTGGGCAAAAGAAAGCTTTTGCAACACCATCTTTACAAATTTAGTACTCGAGCCTATAATATGATAGTGATTATTTATCAATGAAGAATTAGGCTTGATATCTTTTTTAGAACCACCTGTATAGTACATCACTACTCCAATTTCACCACCAATAATTATTGACATCACTGATTAAACTGGATCTTTTCGTGATTAAGTTGGTATTTTTGAAATTGTAGATCGACTCAAATCATACTTTCCCAACACTTCCACACAAATCTTAATTTTCATAAAGAAAAAACACAAATAATATACCCAAACTAATCTTTACAAATGAACTTAAATTTAACCACATTGTCACTAACTATTTTTCTTTCTAGATTCACTAATAATTTCATCCATCGGCCATTGTGACGAAAAAAAAAGAAGAAGCTATCTTTGTAGCAAATAACTAAACAAGTTGTGCCTTTAGGAGGCTCAAAAAGGTAGTGTTTGGGTTAAAACTGGAACTTTGGGCTCAAAAGAAAGTTAGCCCAGAACAAGGTCTAGAAGGAAGGAAGCCCAAGGCTCAATCGAAGCCCAAAAGGGGGAAGAAGCCTTTTCCCGACTAAGTGCAAATCACTTGAGCCACTTGCTCACCTACCTAGAAGTCAAGTGGTGTAGACTAGCCAGCTAATCAAACTAAAAGTACTTTACAATGGTAGTACAAGTAAAAAGCTGATGAGTCACTACCCTTCAGCCGCATTCGGGCAAGATCGATGCTGCAGGCAACCAAGCCAAATCATCTATAAAAAGGGAAAGAGAAATCAGAAATAAGGACACTTAATCAAACAAACAAATACATAAACTATGCTCAAGCCAGATTTGCATACGAAACTGTAGTCAGCGCCAAGCCTTCATCATTTTCAGGATCAACCTTCACCAAAAGCCTTCTTTTATCTAGTTTATTAGCTCTGCTACTCACTTGCAGTATCGATCTCCTTTGTAGTTTTCATGTACAACTCATCTTCAGTCATTTAATTTACAAGCAATCTACAATATTAGTCATTCACCTTCCTTTGTCATTTACATGTTGTTCTACCTCTCCATATATGTAAAGTCCTTATTTTTAAGGCAAAAAAAGAACCTTGATTTGAGTCACTCCCACTCAATGGCACAATCTCTTGGTCAAAAGTCGAACTCAGGTGCAACCTCAATCATTCAAAATCCGTCTACTAGCGACATCTAGTAGTGGCACACCCGCACCCCACCAATCTCGTGTTTGAATAAATTCCCGACATGCCCGCGAGGCCCATGGCGAATATAGGGAGCGAACATATTTTGGCACGCCCGGTGGGATTCCTTGATCAAATCTTACTTGTCAAAGAAATATGTCAAAAATACCTGAAGATTTAAAAAGGCCAGCTGTTCCAGAAAAAATAATTCATGAAGACTTGCAAACTACCTTGTTGCAAATGTTGCAAAGATTGGAAAACGCCTCCGCAGGCTTCAGAAGGAAAGCAAACCTGGTTATGGGACCAACTATTCCCATATCTTTACCTCTACTTGGGGAAAAAGATGTTGGGGAAGAAGAAAGAAAAAAGCTTGAGGCCAGCCAGCCAGATGAAGAAATGACCTTGGTAAAAAAATCCACCTAACCCATTAATATTCTTACAAAAAGATCAAGGGCAAGTCGAAGCAATAGTGGACAAGCATGCAGATCCCTATTTAAAGGCCCCAGTAAATATGATTAATTTAGCATGGGCCGAGAAGGGGAAAAGAAAGGTTGCAAGGGAGACAGAAGAAGAAAGGTCGGCTGACAAATCCACAAAAGGGGTGATCAAATTACCCGAACATCCAAAAGCAGCCATAATCAAAGGGATGGTTATGTGCAATAAATGCCAATGCGAGTGTGAGCTCGAAATACCGCCAGTAGGAGTCCTCATTGATCATGAGCTGATTAGGATGAAAGAAGAAGAAGAAAGAAAAGAAGCCCGCGAGAAAACTAGGCGGACAACAAGAAAAGATACTTCCCGAAGTATTTTTCAACGGTTGGGAGGGGATTCCCAACCTAGAGCTTTATCAGAAGTGTTTCGAAATCATGAAGCTTCTGAGGAGGCAGAAGACAAGGAGGCCAAAGGTCCAAAAGAGAGGGAGATAGGGCATCCTCAATATGGCCATACAGGAAGAGAAGTCAAAAGGAATGATAGGATAACAAATCCTGTCAAAAAGGATAATCCTGCCCGTCTTGGGCGAAAATGGTACGTGGTCGGAAAAAATGGGCAACCCGCCAAACAAATGGGAACCTCCATGATTAGAAGGGTCCAGAGGAAGCACAAAGCCTACATGAACTCTTTAAAGACTCCCGCGACATCTAAAGCCTCCAAGAATCAAAAGTTTGAAAAAACATCATCTGAGGGAAGTAGTCAGTTCCACTAGAGAAGTAAAAAAGAGGTGGAGAGGGCTAATAGCAAAACAGAAGGCGAAGGAAACCATGTACCACAAAGCCTACACCATGGGAAGTACAGGATCTTGATGAGAGCTCAAGAAGATATGATAATGATGCCAACTCCCGGATGGAGGACATAACCTATTTGTTTTGGAACTGTTTCGCCCGAAAGGAGACTCCCTTCTATATTATTGGTGGATTCTTTCGGCGAAGTGCCAAAGCAGATACTAGATTCGGGCATAAATCAACAGGAGGGGGCACCAGAACCACTACTCCCAGAAGATTTGATGGCCTAGTTAGAAGAGTTTATGGGCTAGATCGGGAGTAAGAAAGAAGACTTTCCAGAGCCTAACAATTTTCATATCAACATGACGTATGTGTTATCCGCCATGTTTGGTGCCGAGCCTAATCAGCCCACCACTATGGAAGGTGACTATTTGACAGCAGAGCCAATGATGGCCCATGTCAGTGTTGAAGTAGCTAAAGAGGGAGAGTTGGGAAAAGCTGAATCATCTGAGACATCCAAAGATAGTCCATTAAGGACCTATACAGATAAAATGGTGTTCAACCGCCCAAACATATTGTTAGCCAACCATCTTAAGCCAATATATGTCGTAGCTCATTTGGAGGGGGTGCCCTTCAAAAGGGTTTTGATTGATGGTGAAGCGGCTGTTAATGTACTACCAGCCAAGCAAATGAAGAAGATGGGAAGAGGTGTAGAAGATCTCATTCCCACGGACCTCACGGTTTTGAGCTTCTCGGGTGCTATCACAAAAACTCATGGGATATTGCCCTTAGAAGTGGACTTGGGGTCCAAACAAATCATGTTGGCATTCTTTGTGGTGGATTGCACTTCCACCTATGGAGCATTACTCAGAAGGGACTGGATCCATCAAAGTCTTGTCATACCCTCCACTCTACATCAGCAAGTTGTTGTTTACCATGAGGTAGAGACGGAGGGACCAGGCTTTTGGGAGATGGTAGAGGCTGAATCACGGCCATTTCTCCCTATCGCCAATGTTGTGGAGGCAAGTTTCTACAATCCCAATGTAGAAATTCTGCAGTGTTCAGGAGCAGATAAGAACGGCCGCCCTACCAAGGTGACGACCCAAAAATTCTTAGAACAAGGAATGCTCCTCACTAGAGAGGAATGGGATAGACCCTGCATCATCCCAACATCCCAACGCCAACAATGACGGAACAAAAGAGAAAGGATTAGGTAATGGCAGTCAGGTCCCTGATCAAAAGACTGTTGGTGTATGGGAGAGGAAGAAAGCAAGAAAGGGAGCTCTTAGAAAAAGAAGAGCAGGAATGGCAGCTAGGAATTCCGACCAGCCAGGATAAAAGTGGAGAAGAGCTTTGCGGAGAAGAATTGGATGCGGCCATACAAATGGGCGAGTGCATATATGACTTGGATAGGCCAGACGACTTGTCCGAAAGCCCGAAGTTGGTTGAATTTTTGTGCCCAGAGCCTGACAAGCCACCACCAGAAGTTCAGGATCCTTTAGAAGTCATTGATTTGGGGACAAAAGGAGATCCAAGACCTATACAAATCAGTGGCTTGTTAAAAACTAACGATCAGGCAAAGATTGTTTGTCTTCTGCAAGAATTTAGAGATTGTTTTGCTTGGCATTATACTGAGATGCCAGGTTTAGATTCAACCTTGGTGGAACACAAAATGGCCATCAATGAGGGATATAAACCTGTTAAGCAAGCGCCATGAAGGATGTCAAAAGAAATAGAAGAAAAGGTCAGAAAAGAAATTGAAAGACTGGTAAAAGCTGGATTTATTAGACCTGCCAAATATGTGGAGTGGTTGGCCAACATTGTACCCGTTTTAAAAGCCATAACAAAAGTAGTACGATGTTGTGTTGATTACAGAAATATTAATGACGCTACACCAAAAGATGAATATCCCATGCCCATGGCTGATCTATCCATAGATGCAGTGGCAAAACACAAAGTCTTATCTTTTATGGATGGAAATGTCAGATATAATCAGATAAATATGGCCCAGGAAGATATACACAAAACAGCTTTTAGGTGTCTCGGGCATGTAGGGGCATATGAATACCTAGTCATGCCATTCGGGCTAAAAAATGCTGGTGCAACCTATCAAAGGGCAATGAATGCCATCTTTCATGATTTGATTGGCCAGAACATGGAGGTGTACATCGATGACATCATGGTGAAATCCAACAGAAGAACAGCATCTGACAGACCTCAGACAAGCTTTGACAAGGATGAGGTTCCATAAACTAAAAATGAATCCAAAGAAGTGCGTGTTTGGAGTGAGAGCGGGCAACTTCTTGGGATTCCTGGTTCATCAAAGAGGTGTAGAAGTGGACAAGAGCAAGTCTCGAGCAATAATGGAGTCACCTTCGCCCACCAACAAGGTGCAACTTCAGAGGTTGCTAGGCAAAATTAATTTCTTAAGGAGATTCATTGCCAATTTAGTGGGCAAGATCCAGCCGCTGACTCCTCTGCTAAGACTGGAGGATAAAGAAAATTTTGAGTGGGGACCACCACACCAAAAGGCTTTTGACAGTATCAAAGCCTATTTGACTTTTCCACCAGTGTTGGTACCACCTCAAAGGGGAAAACCCTTAAAACTATATATCTCTGCTTCAAAGAAATCAATCGGGAGTTTACTAGCCCAAAACAATGAAGGCGGGAAAGAACAGGCGGTGTACTACCTCAGTAGAATTCTGACTGAGGTAGAAACAAGATACTCCCCAGTAGAAAGATTGTGCCTAACTCTGTATTTCACTGCTAGTAAGTTAAGGCATTACATGTTACATTGTCACGTGCACATCATTGCCAAAACAGATGTGATAAAGTATATGTTGTCAAAACTAATGCTAACAGGAAGGATTGGGAAGTGGATTCTAGCATTATTAGAGTTCATCTTTCAATATGTACCCCAAAGGGCGGTCAAGGGCCAAGCAATTGCCGACTTCTTGACAGAGCATCAAGAGTCTCAAGATGAGATTATCAATATCCAGGGGACCCTGGAGGTGACTAGTGTTTGAATCCCACCAGGCAAGGGTATCTCGAGCAAAGAAAAGTGGGTCTAACAAGAAATAAAAAGAGTAACTGGTCTATAGATTACTCCTTGGAGGCTGTATTTTGATGGTTCTTGCACTCAGATGGCTTATGGAGTTGGGATTGTCATCATAAATCCCCAAGGGGTTCACCATTATTACTCGTTCCTCCTAAATTAACAAAAAAGCACCAACAATCGGGCAGAATATGAAGCCTTAATAATTGGCTTGGAAATCTTGATAGATCTGGGGGCAATGGAGGTAGAGGTGTTTAGTGATTCAGAGTTAGTAATAAACTAGCTAAATGGAGAATACAAGTGCAGACATATCACCATGGCTGGGTATTATTTGGCGGCCACGCAATTGTTGAGCTACTGGGATTCGAATATATCAGTTAATCATGTCCCTAGGGGATCCAATCTGGTGGCCAACGAGATGGCACAAGTAGCCTTAGGAGTACCAATCCAGGAAAGGAAATATGGAGTAGATGTTGAGATTCAAAGAAGAAATCTTCCTTCTATCCTAGAAAGGGGATTCAGTCTAGATGTAATGGTTCTAGAAACCGAGATGAAAGACTGGAGATCGCCTATCATTCATCATTTAAAAGATCCTTCTTCACCCACAAGCAAGAAGAATAGACAGCAACCAACTAAGTATGTCTTATGGGCGAAGAACTTGCTAAGGAAAACTCCAGATGGGCTACTATTGAAATGCCTAGGCCAAGAGGAATCAATGAGAGTAATGGCCGAAGTACATGAAGGAATATGTGGGGCACATCAAGCTGGGATGAAGATGAGGTGGTTACTTAGGAGGTATGGGTATTTCTGGCCCGATGTAGAAAAAGATTGCAAGTCCTATGCCCGAGGCTGTGAAGAATGTCAAAGACATGAACCCCTCCAACATGTGCCTTCAGTACCTTTAAATCCAGTGGTCAAGCCTTGGCCCTTTAGAGGGTGGGCAATGGACTTTATCGGGCATATTTATCCAGCTTCTAGTAAGGGGCATACTTTCATAATTGTGGCGACGGATTACTTCACTAAATGGGTAAAAGCATCAACTGTAAAGACCATAACCTCAGCTACAGTTAAGAAATTTATTGAAACCAAGATTCTACAAAGGTTTGGGGTGCCCAAAACTATAGTCACGGATCGTGGGCCATCTTTTATTTCAAAAGAAGTTGAAGAATTTGTAAACAAATACAAAATAAAGATGGTCCAGTCCAGTCCTTATTACCCTCAGTCAAATGGCCAGGCAGAGGCCAGCAACAAGATTTTGATAAACATTATCAAAAGAATGGTGACAGATAGTCCGGAAATGTGGCATAAAAAGCTAGGGAATACTTTGTGGGCATACCAAACCTCTAAGAGGGCAGGAACGGGGACAATTCCTTATGCTTTGACTTTCGGGCAAGATGCGGTTCTTCCCATGGAAATCAATGTAAGTTCTGTCAGAATTCAATATCAATTTGGGTTACACAGTGAAGAATACATACAAGCCATGTGTCAAGGGATTGAAGACTTAGATGTAGCCCGAATTGAGACCTTGAACCAGATTCAGGAAGGGAAAAGAGTTGTTGCCCGAGCTTATAACAAAAATGTAAAGTTGAAGTCTTTCAAGGAAGGAGATTTAGTATGGAAGGCAGTCCTCCCTCTAGGAGCTCAGCTTATGGGCTTTGGGAAATGGAGCCCAACATGGGAAGGTTATTTCATTGTTAGTCAAGTATTAGACAGGGGAGGATACTAATTGGCGAACATCGAAGGAAATTGGCAGAAACATCCCATCAATGTCAAATTCTTAAAAAAGTACTATCCTACATTATGGGATGTTAGAGATTGTTATATTGAAGAAGATGTAAGATAAAGCAGGCTTCGGGGTGCCGGAGTGCAGTGTTTGTTCATCAACCATTCAAGAAAACAGAAAGATAAAAGTTGTTAAAATTATGTTTTATTCATTTCGAGATATTGGTGAAATTTACATCAGATTCAGCTCCAATGTGCTATTCCTTCTAGTTGCAGTGGTGTCTCGACCAGTTTTCTAGTGTCTCCGTGGACAAAACCCAATCAGGTGATCGGGTTGTGCGGCCAAGATAAGCCTGGTAGAGGACCCTCAATGCAAACCTTCACCAGGTATGATGGTGAAGTCTAACTTATCAGGGCAACTACTAGGATGGTGATCCCTCGACCAAACTTGTAAAAGTTCAAACAAGCTCAGAATGAGGAAATTGTCTGACCAAAGGTGTTGGAAATAGTAGTTATTTGACTAAAATCCTTTTTCTCACGTTATAGGAAACTCCACGTGAGTCCTAAGGAACCCATTTCCCTAGTTTTACAAGAAAACTTAGAAGGCAAAAACGCCCGAGGGAGATAAAGGGGAAGGTTGAAGATGATCAGTTGGCTCGGCATAAGAAGCTTTTGGCTTAAGTTATTTGTTCAAAAATGAAGATTTCAGACAGAATTTATAGGAACATCAGAGGATAGCTCAAAGGTCGTGGGAAGAGCAAGAAACGCGAGATTGCATTAATCCCGTCCAGAAGACACAAGTTCCGAGAACAGGTGTACATGCGCATGCGGCTATTCATTCAATATTGGTGCCTGGAATACCAGCCTGAATATTAATTAAAGGGGGCACTGTTTGGGTTAAAATTGGAACTTTGGGCTCAAAAGGAAGTTAGCCCAGAAGAAGGTCTAGAATGAAGGAAGCCCAAGGCTTAGCCGAAGCCCAGAAGGAGGAAGAAGCCATTTTCCCGTGCAGATCACTTGAGCCACTTGCTCACCTACCTAGAAGTCAAGTGTTGTAGACTAGCCAGCTAATCAGCCCAAAAGTACTTTACAATGGCAGTACAAGTAAAAAACTGATAAGTCACTACCTTTCAGCCGCATTCTGGCAAGATCGATGCTATAACAGCCAAGCCAAATCATCTATAAAAAGGAAAAGAGAAATCAGAAATAAGGACACTCAATCAAACAAACAAATACACAAACTCTACTCAAGCCAGATTTGCATACAAAGCTGTAGTCAGCACCAAGCCTTCATCCTTTTTAGGATCAACCTTCATCAAAAGCCTTCTTTTATCTAGTTTATTAGCTCTACTGCTCACTTGCAGTATCGATCTCCTTTGTAGTTTTCATGTACAACTCATCTTCAGTCATTTAATTTACAAGCAATCTACAATATTAGTCATTCACCTTCCTTTGTCATTTACATATTGTTCTACCTCTCCATATAAGTAAAGTCCTTATTTTTAAGGCAAACAAAGAACCTTGATTTGAGTCACTCACACTCAATGGCACAATCTCTTGGTCAGAAGTCGAACTCAGGTGCAACCTCAATCATTCAAAATCCGTCTATTAGCGGCATCTAGTAGTGGCACGCCCGCACCCCACCAATCTCGTGTTTGAATAAATTCCCGGCATGCCCGCGAGGCCCATGGCAAATTTAGAGAGCGAACAGGTAGGCATCTGGAACAAAAAGTATGAGAGATCACTGTAGACATCGAAATTTCGGTAAATAAATGTTGACCGATAAATCAAAGTTTCAACGCTCATGTATTACATAAATTTTACACGTAGCGTGTGTCTAAACAAAAATCGAAATAAGTTGGAGAAGTCATCAAACAGGACACGTGTCAACACCTGGCAAAAACGACTTATTTCATCTGGAATATTATATTCAAAATTAGGCATTGGAGAATTCTATAAATAGAAGGCTAATTCATTCATTTGGGGGAAACCAATTCATATTACACCTTGAAGCTCTGAAGCTCTGAAACTCCGAAGCTCTCAAGCATGGTTCCCGAAGAATCAAGAAAGCCTTCTTCGTTCTTCGTTCATCGTTCTTCCAAGATCAAGCCCCGACGGCCCTTGAAGAAAGCACCATCGTTCATCATCCGTTCATCCAAGATCAAGCCCCAACGGCCCTTTGGATCAACAACGTCAACAAATCCACACATCCAACCGTTCTTCAAGATCAAGCCCAAAAGCCATTGAAGATTCGTTCATCACTGTTCTTCAAGATCAAGCCCAAAAGCCCTTGGAGATCCGTTCATCACTGTTCTTCAAAGATCAAGCCCAAAAGCCCCTTTGAAGATCCGCTCAAATCCACCTTCAAGATCAAGTCCACGGCCCTTGAAGAACGTTCATCCTTAGATCAAGCCCAACGGCCCTTTGGATCAATCACACATCCACAAAATACACACCTTACGGAGATCGAATCAGAGGATCAAAATAGAGAGAGATTGTAACCCAAAATCATCAAACACATAATATTTGTTTGTGCACGTTGTTCTTGTCTCTTTCGTTTCAGGAATTTTCCGTGTTCACAAATTGGCACGCCCAGTGGGACCATCTCTGCCTCTCATCTCTTTCTCCGTTTAAGGAATCCAAGCACACCTCAAAGTCAATGGCATCAAGCGAGGGACAAACTGTTCTTGCAACCACTGAGGGAAGGATCCTAAGCACTTCTGCCGCAAACGGACAATCCATTGGCGCCACAACCGCTCTTCAACATGCCACTTCAAAATTGGTGCCGCTAAAAGAGCAAGGGGAGCATCTAAGGTGTGAGTCTGTCATCAACCTGACCTCGCTGGGGGCACCGAAGCATGATGCTGAGGCACACAAGATGACGTCCCAAAGCAGCCAACGACGTTCTTCGTCAGCATCCTGGATGTCTAAAGGAAAGTCACGTCTATTGGTCGCACAAGTCATGACTATCGGCGTTACCTCCGTTGAAGAACAACTGGCTCAAATGAATGAAGCGATTGCAAGGCTAACACAGATTGTGGAAGAAAAAGACTTGCAAATTGCTGCACTCGTCAGCCGACTGGAGCCACAGGACGGCGAGAACCCCAACCTAGAGAATGATCCACTAAAGAGAAGAGACAACGAAGAAGAGGAGCCTCAGGTGGAGAAAAACGATGTGAAGCCGGAGCCAGACCAAGCAGCGGCACTCATAGGATCTCTTTCTATCCAGCAGCTGCAGGAGATGATCACCAACACCATCAAGGCACAGTACGAAGGGAGCTCACATACCTCCTTGTTCTACTCGAAGCCCTATTCCAAGAAGATTGATGCCCTAAGGATGCCAAGGGGTTATCAACCACCAAAGTTCATGCAATTTGATGGAAAAGGAAACCCAAAGCAGCACGTTGCACATTTCGTCGAAACTTGCAACAACGCGGGGACGGAGTGAGACTACCTCGCCAAGCAGTTTGTGCGCCCGCTAAAAGGAAATGCCTTTGAGTGGTACACTGACCTAGAGCCCGAGTCCATCAACAGCTGGGAGCAATTAGAGCGGGAATTCCTCAACCGCTTCTATAGCACCTGCCGCACTGTAAGCATGCTAGAGCTAACGAGTATAAAGCAGTGGAAGGACGAGCCAGTCATTGACTACATCAACAGATGGCGCACTCTAAGCCTCGACTGTAAAGACAGACTCTCGGAAACCTCCTCAATTAAGATGTGCATCCAAGGCATGCAATGGGGTTTGCAATACATCCTTCAAGGCATCAAACCACGGACATTCGAAGAGATAGCCACCCGCGCCCATGACATGGAGTTAAGCATCGCCCATCATGGGAAGAAAGAACCAATCGCCAACTACAAGAACGACAAAGTTCTTGGGCCAAAGTTGGAGAAGACTGCGTGGAAATCCACCAAGGAAGCAATGACGGTCAACACAGCTCCCGTCAAAATCCCTACACGAGGCAAGGCGATTCAAACCGAAGCTTTTCGTGATCAAGAGACGCGTAGACGCACTTTGAAGGAACTTGAGGAGAAGACTTATCCATTCCCCGACTATGATGTGGTTGCCATGCTAGATGACCTGTTGGACAAGAAGGTGATCAGTTTGCCTGAGTGCAGACGGCCGGAAGAGATGAATCGTACTGACAGTCCAAGATACTGTAAATTCCACCGCTTCATCAGTCATCCGACAGAAAAGTGTTTCGTGCTGAAAGATCTCATCATGAAGCTGGCTCAGAAAGGAATCATCGAGCTAGATCTTGACGATGTGGTGGAGTCAAACTATACCACCTTCACTTCTGGCTCTTCCGACTCAAAGTTTTCACCTCAACCGCTGGGGGCATCCTCCAAGACAAGCAAAGTTGAAGGATGGACTCAAGTCACTCCTAAGAAATTGCACAAGAAGCATACGTCTTCTCCACATGTCCGCCAATCGGAAAGGGGGCAAAGCAGCTCTTGTCAACCTTCAAAGCAACGTGAACGTGTTGAAGATGATGAAATTTCGACACATAGATCGTCCATCCCCATCACGATGCGTGATTTCTTTCCTGAAGACTTCTTCAACTACTCAGTCAAGGCTCCTTGCTATGAAGATTGCGAGGAACGACTCTCTCAGATCGCTTAACGAACAAATGCTCCTTGTTCGCACGAGCCTAAACTGCGCGAACCAAGCTCCTTGTTCGCACGAGCCTAAACTGCACGAACCAAAGCTCCTTGTCTGCAAGAGCCTAAACTGCAAGACACAAGGCTCCTCGCCCGCACGAGCCTAAACTGCATGGCACTAAGCTCCTGGTCTGCACGAGCATAAAAGGCAACACCAACGCTCCTTGTCTGCACGAGCATAAAAGGCAATACAACATTCTCCTCGCCTGCACGAGTCTAAACTGCATGGCCCAACGCTCCTGATTCACATGAGCATAAAAGGCGACACCAACGCTCCTGATCTGCACGAGCATAAAAGGTAACACCAAACGCTCCTTGTCTGCACGAGTTGAAACTGCAAACGAAACCAACACTCCTTGCCTGCATGAGTTAAAATTGCAAACGGCACAAAAAGAAAATACAAAAAAATATCTATGTGTTTGAACTACGTGTTGACTTGATCTCTTTCTTTGGAAGGGTACGTAGGCAGCTCGAGCATTCAATTTCGAGTTCAGTCACATGTACAAAAAAAAAAAAAAAAAAAAAAAAAAAAAAAAAAAAGGTTTGATTAAAGTTCATTGATGAAGGTCAATTTTATTACAAATTTGTTTTGTTAAAATAATAATAATAATTTGCAATTTTTCTTTGTACAAAATTAAATTACAGTTTCTTCGAAAAAAAAAAGAGAAAAGAAAAAAAAATATACATATATATATATATATATATATATATATACATATGAGTACATATTTTCCTTCTCGGCCCAAATAAACTGGGATGGCCTCTTGGACCCTCTAGACCTCAAGGCCCGTGACAAGATATCCACCAAATCAAATGGAATGCAACACAGCTCAAGGCCTCAAGAATTCAGAGAGAAGGCCCATCTTCACCTCCTTATTCATCATGCTTCTCTGCCATCATTGACACCATTGCACACCCAGCTGCAAATCCCAAACGACGTCATAGACACCGACATCAAGATCACCATCGCTGTCTCCGTCTTCATCGTCTTCCTCCCCACTATTAGAGCAGATCTCCTATTAGAGCTCCCAATTCAGAGATTCAGAAGAACCCAGAAAAAAAAAATGGCTTTTTTCTCGATGATATCGGCATCATCCCAACTCTACATTCCAAAGAAGCTAGCTTTTCCAATCCGGTGCTCCTCCGCTTCATCGTCGCCGTCTATTTCAACCCAATCGAGCTCCCTCAAGTTCGATTTGAAAACCTACTGGACTACCCTGATCGCCGACATGAATCAGAAGCTTCACGAAGCCATTCCGATTCGGTACCCAGAGCAGATCTATCAATCCATGCGGTACTCCGTCCTCGCTGATGGCGCCAAGCGAGCCTCACCGGTCATGTGCGTCGCAGCCTGTGAACTCTTCGACGGCAACCACCTTGCCGCCTTCCCTATCGCCTGCGCTCTTGAAATGGTACATGCGGCTTCACTCATACACGACGATATTTCGTGCATGGATGACGACCCATCACGGCGAGGCCAGCCCTCGAACCACATAATTTACGGCGATGACATGGCTATTCTCGCCGGGGATGCTCTGTTTCCATTGGGGTTTCAGCACATTGTATCAAACACGCCTTCCAACCTTGTGTCGGAGCCGCGCCTCCTGCGTGTGATCACAGAGATTGCTCAGACCGTGGGTCCCACGGGAATGGCGGCCGGGCAGTTCCTGGACCTTGAAGGCGGGCCAGAGGCGGTGGAATTCGCTCAGGAGAAGAAGTTTGGGGAGATGAGTCAGCGCTCTGCTGTTTGCGGAGAACTGCTGAGGGGTGCTGAAGATGATGAGTTGGATAGGCTGAGGAGGTATGGGAGAGCTGTTGGGGTTTTGTACCGGGTGGTTGACGATATTCTTGAGGAGAAGATGAAGGGCGGAGATGATTAGCATGAAGATAAATGAGATTGGATACGTCCCAGACACTAGCCACGTACTTTTCTATGTAGACCAGCAGGAGAGGGAAGTCAAGTTGCAGTACCATAGTGAGAAGCTTGCTCTAGCATTTGCGCTTCTTAACACTCCTCCCAGCTCTCCTTCCACTTCATCTCCACCAACGACCCCTACACCATGAACTTCCGGTTCATCGCCGCCGACACCCTCCAAAAAATCATCATGCTCTTTGCCCTCGGCCTCTGGACCAACTTATCCCCGCAACGACAGCCTCGAATGGATGATTACAATTTTCTCCCTCTCTACTGTCCCCAACACTCTCGTCATGGGGATTTCGCTGTTAATCGCCATGTACGGCCATAAAATCCCGGAATCCGGCAAGCCTCATGGTGCAGGTGGTGGTACTGCAGTACATCATCTGGTACACTCTCCCCCTCTTCCTCTTTGAGTACCGTGGCGCCAAGCTTCTAATCATGGAGCAGTTCCCAGAGACCGCCGCCTTCATCGTCTCGCCACTCGCCACCCCATACAACAGATCCGGCAAGTAAATTATCCAGATTCTCCGGGGCATATCTGACCAATGAGTCATCCCCGCACGCTCTCATTATCCCGTTCCTATGGTTCTCGTAAAACTCCCGGTAAGTCGGCACCAACTTCTTCGCCACCGAAACTTTAATCTCATCTCGGAGTTGCGGGTCCATCACGACCCATGATGTTTGTTTCTTGTATGCCTCCTCAAACGCCGCGTTAAAGAGCTTGAAGTAGATCCTGGCTTGGTCGGATGAAATCTCAGCGGTCGGATCTTTCGGTAGGGAATCGAACACCTTGGTCCATCCCATGCGATCGTAGTTTGCGGCGTACTGTTTGATTTTCGAGTCGTGCTTCTCCACCCAGTAATCCCCGAGCAGGTACTTGAGGTTGGAGCTCCGGACCTTTTCGACGACGTATTGGAGATTGTTGAAGTGAAACTTGGTTTGCAGTTCCTCAACAATATTCTCCAGATTCTTCAGCTTCGACAGACTCTCTTCCAGCTCTGCATTTCTGGTTTCAGAAACCGCAGATGTTTCTCGAAAATGGTGGCGGATGGCTCCGGGGATCTATACTGATGCATTAGACGCTTATACTGAAATCCACCGGTCAAACCGGCTGCGATGCTATGACATTGACGGGTGTTGATGGAGGTGCAGTATTGCTGATGCTTTGTTCACCCTTTTCCTTCGCGCTGTGGGCGAAGGAGACCCAGAAAGCCGGTTACTAGAAAGACGGATCTCGTGGCATCAACGACGAAGAGGATGGCGAGGCGTGCAGGAAGGAGCTCAGGCTCTCCAAGGATCAGTCAGCTATCTCTGCAACATCCAGCCCAACCCCTCCTCACCAATAGAGCTCCACCTTCGAGATGCTGGACGGTGGTGCCAACTCTGTCGCCGCGTCGTCTGAATCTCCACCAGACCCCACCTGCTGCACATGGTGCGCACACCCGGAGCAAGTTGGGCTGCGCTCTCGGCATCGACTCCTTCCACCGCAGCGCCTGGCCTCCCTCGAGCTCGTCGCTATGACCACCATGATAGCAAAGAACTTCAAACGACCGCCGTCAAACGACTAGCCGGTCGTGAAGCTCGAAGCACCATCTTCTCCGTCCGCCTTCGTCCTTCCCTGCAAATTCCTCAACCCGTCATCCAAATTTATACAAAAAAAATATAATAAAAAAAAGGGGATGGTGGAGCAAAGTGGTGCTGGCACCACGTGAAAAAAAGAAAAGAAAAGGGGAATGGTAGATCAGCACCATGTGAAAGCAAAAATAAAAAATAAAAAAAAATAAAAAAAATAAAATAATATATATATATATATATAAAATAAAAATAATAAAAATAATAAAAATAATAAAAAAGGAGAGAAGGTGGATTCTTGGTGGCTAGCACCATGCAAAGGGGAAAGGTTTTGGAATGGTGGATCAGTCCACGTGAAAAAAAAATATACATATATATATACATAATATATGTATGTATAAAAAAAAAAAAAAAAAAAAGTGCAAACAAACAAAAGCCTTTATTGATCAGGTGGCGCTTGAGTACTCGGCGGAGCCCCAGGTCGGAGAGGCACAAGAGTATGGTTATTCAGAGCCTCAGTACTAGGCAGAACCCCAAGAGGAGGAGGCACCGAAGGTTGATCATTTGAGGCTTCATTACGCGGCACAGCCCCAGAAGACGAAGGCAAATGCTGCTGGAACAAACCCACAAACCTCTGATGATCAAGTAAAATCTGACCATCAGATTCTTGCATCTGGTCAATCTTCCTCTTCATGTTTGTCGCATAGCTATGAGCGAGCTTATGCAACTGTTTATTCTCCTGCTTGAGCCCTCTAATCTCTTGTTTGAGACTCATCACCTCAGCCGCCAATGATTCAACTTGACGGGTTCGAGCAAATAGGCGTTGGGCCATATTAGACACAGAACCTGCATACAGAACCTGCGTGCCTATATAAAAAAAAAATCAGCACTCAACGGGATTTCAGAGATCGAAGAGGTGAGCTCAGAGTTCGAAAATGCCGATTCAAAAATCGAAGAGGCAAGCTCAGAAATCGGAGAAGCATCTTGCTTTCCCAGACGCGTTAGCACCCGTCACACGCAAACTCAGCTTTGCGGAAATCACGGGCAATTTGTCGAAGCGCCGATCCCAGATATCTAAGAGGCGCCAGTTTTTTTCAGCCTCGTCAGCACCCGTCACGCGCAAACTCAGCTTTGCAGAAATCACGGGCAATTTGTCGAAGCGCCGATCCCAGATATCGAATAGGCGCCAGTCTTTTTCAGCCTCGTCAGCACCTATCACGTGCACACTCAGCTTTGCGGAAATCACGGGCAATTTGTCGAAGCGTCGACCCCAGATATCGAAGAGGCATCAGTCTTTTTCAGCCTCGTCAGCACCCGTCACGCGCAAACTCAGCTTTGCGGAAACCACGGGCAATTTGTCGAAGCGCCGATCCCAGATATCGAAGAGGCGCCAGTCTTTTTCAGCCTCGTCAGCACCTATCACGTGCACACTCAGCTTGACGAAAATTACGGACGATTTGTCGAAGATTTCTGATAAAGAAGAAAGCACGTGAAGCCATACTGATCAATCACGCATTGGTTGCCGACACGAGTAAAAGAATAGTACCTCTACAGGTACTAAAGAAATTCCTATAACTGTCCACCTTCACCCTTCATAGCAAGGCAGACATATAGAACATTTCTTCATCTCTGAGAATGCCTTCCCAACGAAGCCTCTCGGGTCACTCAGTGTTCCTTATTCCTTGGGGTACCTATGCAAGCCAATGACTCCAAAGCAAAAGTATCTCATATCACCAGGGTAGAAACCAAGAGTATCTCATATCATGCGTTCACCCTGTCCTTTCCTTTGTCCTTGTTCTTACCTACAAAGACAAGGATAAAGAAAACAATATGCCGGAACTTCCACTCAAACTTGGGTAAGGAACCGACTGCTTGGAACCCTTCCCTGATTGCCTACCTAGCACTGCTCTCGAGTACTCGTCTCCCACTGCTGCTGTACTTCCAAAGAAGCTACCACATCTGCCTGAAGAATAGATAAGGCAAGTGAAAATGATACCTTGCAGCATGTGGAGACAACGTGCAGAAGGAATAAGCAGAGAAGAATGCGGTCTGCACAGTCAACTCAGCAGAAGGAGTCCGAGCTGAAGAACTCGAGAAGCTGCCACATCTGCCTGAAGAAACAAGCAGAGAAGAATGCAGCATGCACAGTCAACTCAGCAGAAAAAGTCTGAGATGAAGAACTCGAGAAGATGCCACATCTGCCTGAGGAACAAATAAAGCAAGGGAAAATAATACATTGAAGCATGTGGAGACAAGCACAACAAAGCACATGCTGATTCATCCGCTACTTCTTCAAAATCAAAAGTATCTCATATCATCAGGGTTGTAATCACTCTGGACGGTGAACTCGTTTTGACCCTCAAATTCTTGGGTCGACTTACTAGGCGTTGTGGGCTGCACGTGCCGATTCACCACCCTTGAATCAAATCCGTAAAGATTAAGTCACCAACTGGAAGAAAAGCCCATCAATCTTGAAGATCATACCGTTGACCAAACTGTTCAGGTGTGAATTAGAAAGATTGAACAAAGAAACAGGTTGTCACCTTTACCTCGTGCCTGCTTGCCATGTGTTTGAGTCAACCTTCAAGAATCAAGCCTCAACGGCCCTTGAAGAAGTTTCCAGCCAAATTCAAGATCAAGCATCGACGGCCCTTGAGGAAATCACAAGTCCGATTTAAGATTAAGTGTCTACCACCCTTGAATCAAAACCTAGTTCAAGAATAAGCTGTGGAAAATCAACAATTGGAGGAATCCAGAAAATCCTCCGACCCAGTTCAAGATCAAAGCTGTGGAAAGTCAACAAGCGCAACAAAATATGTGCCGATTCACCCACTACCAAAGCCAAGGATCATCTACCACATGAAACTCCTTGTGGTCCAATTTCAACCTTCAAGATCAAGCCTCGACGGCCCTTGAAGAAATCTCAAGACCAGTTCAAGATCAAGCCTCAACGGCCCTTGAAACAATCTCCAGCCCAATTCAAGATCAAGCCTCGATGGCCCTTGGATCGACATCTACAGTAAGGGACTTCAAAACGCATCTCCTACACGTGACAATCACATGTATACGACGCGCCTTGAAGTGGGGGCATTTGTAGACATCGAAATTTCGGTAAATAAATGTTGACCGATAAATCAAAGTTTCAACGCTCATGTATTACATAAATTTTACACGTAGCGTGTGTCTAAACAAAAATTGAAATAAGTTGGAGAAGTCATCAAACAGGACACGTGTCAACACCTGGCAGAAACGACTTATTTCATCTGGAATATTATATTCAAAATTAGGCATTGGAGAATTCTATAAATAGAAGGCTAATTCATTCATTTGGGGGAAACCAATTCATATTACACCTTGAAGCTCTGAAGCTCTGAAACTCCGAAGCTCTCAAGCATCTAGGTTCCCGAAGAATCAAGAAAGCCTTCTTCGTTCTTCGTTCATCGTTCTTCCAAGATCAAGCCCCGACGGCCCTTGAAGAAAGCACCATCGTTCATCATCCGTTCATCCAAGATCAAGCCCCAACGGCCCTTTGGATCAACAACGTCAACAAATCCACACATCCAACCGTTCTTCAAGATCAAGCCCAAAAGCCCTTGAAGATCCGTTCATCACTGTTCTTCAAGATCAAGCCCAAAAGCCCTTGGAGATCCGTTCATCACTGTTCTTCAAAGATCAAGCCCAAAAGCCCCTTTGAAGATCCGCTCAAATCCACCTTCAAGATCAAGTCCACGGCCCTTGAAGAACGTTCATCCTTAGATCAAGCCCAACGGCCCTTTGGATCAATCACACATCCACAAAATACACACCTTACGGAGATCGAATCAAAGGACCAAAATAGAGAGAGATTGTAACCCAAAATCATCAAACACATAATATTTGTTTGTGCACGTTGTTCTTGTCTCTTTCGTTTCAGGAATTTTCCGTATTCACAATCACATATGGGCACTTTACACTACAAGAGTTCGACTTTACTCTCGTATTTCATGATGCACAAGAACATAAATTTTCATGCCCATAAATGAAACTATAAACTTTAGAGCACTGTTACACACATCATATTTATCACTAAATATTGTTCACCGAATGCAGTTTTATAACCAGCCTTAATTATTTAAACAAATCTTTTCTGAAAAATAATTTAGATGCACGTTTAAAACTAAAAGAGAAGACAAATAAAACAAATGGGTGCGTGACAACAATGACAAGAAACAAAACACATATTTATATCCACTATCCCATCCTTTAATGTAGACACTAAAAAGCAAATTATTTTAATGTTCTTCCTCATCTTTGATCAACTGACAACCGTGTTAGCCCAAATATTCTTTGATCAACTGACAACCGTGTTAGCCCAAATATTTTTTGCGTTATAAATAGCACTAGAACAATTAGACTACTGTTGTGGTTGTTTTATGCATCTCAATCCAACCTAACAAAAAGAAAAAATATTTGGAAACAGATTGTAATTTGAACAAGTAACTTGATTCCTCCAAATTGAAAGCACCAGAGTCCTAAAACTAGAAATTAATGGATAATGAGGAGAGGGAAATAGAATAGAACCTGGCAAGGAGATGTCAATCTGCATAGCTCCACTCTCAAAGAGTGCTTCGACTTTGAACTTTGTTTATTTGACTAAGTGCCCCTTTCTCTTTCCTCTTGCTCTTCTATTTATAGTACCCTAGCCTCCATCGTCCTCAGCAAAATATTTTCTTTTGTGGACTACAATCAAGAATGCCTCACAACCACATGATTTTTAAGCATACCAAGACAATTATGCCTCACAACCACACAAAGTTTTAAAAGGCGAATGCGTAAGCGAGGCGTTTTGTGTATTGTCCTGCCTGAATGAAAGTCTTAAGACGTGAGGCGAAGCCTTACTAGACAGAATAGAGTCTTAAAAGAAAAGAAAAAATAGTATAACATTTTAAGAAAAAATATATATAACGTTAGAAAAAAACTAAAAACTAAAACATACCTATTTTTTCTTGCTGGCCAATCACTTTCCAAGGAAAAGATAATATAAAGTTCTAATTTTTGTATAAATGTCTTTTTTCTAGACTCTTGAAATATATAGAATAATATTAAAAATAAAGTCCAATAGAAAAATATATGCTGGGAGAATAGCTGAGGAGTATGCTGGGTTGTTGGAGATTATGCCGGACAGTTGGGGAACACCTATCAATGGGTCAGTTTAAAGAGAATAAAAAGAAGAAAAATCAGGCCATCTCCAACCAAGGGCTGGCCAGAGGGCTCGTTTTAGCCCTCTGGCCCTCCAAGATTCTCCAAGATATTAATATTTTAATGAACAGTACATGGCCATATTTGTCTCCGTCTCCAACTGAGGGCCAGAGGGCTCGTTTTAGCCCTGTCACAAAAAACCGTTTCCAACCGAGGGCCAAGGGGCTAAACATAATTTATTATTTAAATTAAAAAAAAACTACAACTTAAATTTAAAAACAACAATAACTTTTATTTAAAAACTACAACTTATATTTAAAAACTACAACTAAAATTTAAAAATGACAAATTAAATTTAAAAACTACAACAACTTAAATTTAATATCCATAATCATTATTATCATCATCATCCGCCATCGTAGGAGTATAGTCTGTCACAAACAATTGCCGTCGGCTCATAATTTCTTTTTTTTTTCCTATCAAACTAGGCCTTACTCATTGGAGTGTAATTCAAAGTGTTCCTTTCCATATTCTTATCATCCATCTCTTTTTGTATTTGCTTGGCCCATTCTTCATGCCTACACTTCCTTTCTTCCTCCTCAAGGGCATTTTGCTCCGCCAATAATCACAATGAAGCCGCCACTTCATGTTGAGCGGCGTAATCAGCATTTGCCTTGCCCTTTTCCCTCAACCTTCGGGCCTTGTTTCGTCTCATAGCCCTAGGTAAAGAACTTTCGGACAGAGTCGGATTTTCTACCCTTGTTTGTTGAATGGTAGGAGATCCATCTTCATTCATATCTATAGATAGGGATGCAACTCCCAAAGGATCCACTCTATGTTGAGGTGGATCTTCAAATAACACCCACCCTTTACAAATTTCCCAACAATCGTGAAACTGAAAGGGTTTTGAGCTGCCCTCCATATACAATTCCTCCGCTTGGCGTACCTAGAAAATATAATTACAAAAAATTTAGGAAATTAATTCATGAAATTAAATGTAATATAATGACATATAATTACAAAAATTAAATGTAATATAATTAAACATTTAAAATAAACTGTGAAAACACTAACTTCGTAATAGTAATTGGCGCCGCTTTCATGTCTACTTGCGGCTGCTAATAGTGCTTGATGCCATTTATTCAAACTTGGATGAAGATGTTTCTACCATCTTGAAAAACAACTTTCGTGGTTTCGGGTATTCGGTGGAATGGTGTCTTCGTAGAACTCTAAGTATTTTTTGGACACATGAGTCCAAACACCTTCACTTGTTTGAGAAATCCCCTTCACACTATCTTCTGAGACCCATCTATAAGCCTTGCAAAGAGCTTCATCTTCTTTTCGGGTCCAAGCCCTACCTTTCATTGCAGATGAGGCCATTTTTTAAGAAAAAAATGAAGGAAATTATTGAAAAAATATTGAAGGAAATTATTGAAAAATTGAAACAAATATTATAGATGAAGGAAATATTGGAAAATATATTGAAGGAAATATTGAAGGAAATATTGAGAAATATATTGAAGGAAATATTGAAAAATATTGAAGAAGGAAATATTGCAAATGAAGTGAAGAATTGAAAGAACTTCACCATATTTATAGAAGAAAAGAAATGTTCAAATTAAAAAAAAAAAAAAAAAAAAAAAAACCCAATGGCTAGCTGACTTGGCTAGCCGTTATATTCAAAAAAATTTCAAATAACCGACACTAATAGTAAATAAAAAAAATTGCCTATGAATACCTATTACTGTTGGTTATAACTGACAGTATTAAAAAATCCTTCTTTAATGATGTCGGTTATAACCGACAACAATAGGAAAACTATATAAAAGCCAGCCTTTGGCCCTTTAGCCCTTTGAAATTCCATAGGGCCCTCCCAGATTCCCAAGCCCTCTGGCCTAGCCCTCTGTTGGAGATGGTTTTAGGGCTATTTTCGGCCATCTAGCCCTCTGGACCCTTCGGTTGGAGATGGCCTCAGCAAGAGTAAGCACTCCAAACGATGTCGTGGTATTCATCTTCTTCAAATTCAAAGTGCAACGTATGCAACTAAAACTTTTAGATTTGCAAAATTCCAGATACGGGCCATTTAAAAAAAAAAAACGCTCAATCGAACGCCTCGACCACGTCTACGCAAGTTTTCGCCTACTACCACTGGACATAGGCTATTTCACCACCACCCCACCTCCGAAGCCGCCTTGGCCCACTTTGGGGCGCGTTTTTTAAACACTACAACCACACGATTTTCAAATGAAAAATAGTAAATGGAATTTGTATTAGGGCATATAAGGCCAATGCAAGCGGGGAAATTGTACAATGCATTTACTAGCTGCTGGGAAGAAGTCATTGAATTGAATTCTTACTTGCCACCATACACATTTTCTCTGAGTAAATGGTGACCCATCCAAATGAGTAAATTAATAGCTAGGGTTCAAGTTCAACCAACCAAACTGCTATATCATTATCATCATCTGGCAGATATATGTGGAACATACCAACTTTTACATCATTACAATTTTAACTTCGTCTCCGTATTTTAATTTAAGAAGGGTTATTATACAAAATAGTCCTTGAGATTTGCATGATCAATAGAAATGGTTCCTGAGATTGAAAATCAATAGAAATGGTCCCTGAGATTGTCCACCATCCATGATTTTGGTCATTCCGTTAAGAACTCTTTAGACAATTTTCAAAGTTTCGTAACTCAATTGATTCTTAACCAAATTCAACCCATAATATATCAAAATGAAGACAAGAAAGTGTATAACAAGATTATAACTATTTGGAAGCCCAATGATTGCCGTAGATGGCTGGAAAATAGCCTGAAAGGTGACTGGTCCGGGGGAATACTGGACACTCACTAGAAACTGAGTAAACTTTAAACGTTCATAACTTCTTCCATACTCAACGAAATCGAGTGATTCAAAAACTAAAATCATACTTCTCGATGATATAAAGAGAATGAAATCTTTCTTGATTGCTAACTCGCCGTGATTTGGACGGAAAACTGCTCGAAAATGGTTAGCCACTTTCGAGCCATTTTCCGACCAAACCACAACGAGTTAGCCTTCTAAAAATGTACCATTCTCTTATTCTCGTCAAGAAGTATGATTTTAATTTTTGAATCACTCGATTTTGTTGAGTATTGAAGAAGTTATGAACGTTGTTTACCCAGTTTCCGGCGAGTTTTCCAGTTTTCCCGCGGACCAGTCACCTTTCAATCTATTTTCCGGTCATCTCCGGAAACCATTAGGCTTCCAAATAGGTATAATCTTATTCTACACTTTCCTATCTTTATTTTGATATATTATGGGTCGAATTTGTTTAAGAAACTATTGAGTTACAAAGCTTTGAAAATTGCACCAAGTTTTTAACGGAATGATCAAAATCATGGATGGTGGACAATCTCAGGAACCATTTCTCTTTTCAATCTCAGGGACCATTTCTATTGATCATGCAAATCTCATGGACTATTTTGTATAATAACCCAAACGAAAATTTGAAAATATAATACAAAAAAAATATGTTATATATATTTTTATGGTGAATTTCAGAGCATGCTGTATCTGGAAGGAAATTTGTGATGGCAGATTTTCTAAGTTGGAGCTAACAGAAAACTTGCTTAAAATGAGAGCAATAACGTTTTGAGACTCATACAATCGACCTCACCTAATAGAATAAGACTTTGTTGTGATTGTAGATTTTCAAAGTTGATTTTGAGCGTGGTTTTAGGCTAGTATTGGGTAGATAAAGATGTTATATTTTGATTGTATGTAGTTTGATGTCTCTAGTTTGAATATATGCAATTTGGGAGACAGAGAATGTGATTTTGGAAAATTTTCATGATAATATAGTTTGTAACTATCATGACAATTTTTCTTTTCAGTTTATAAAATTATATTCGGTTGTTGTCCGTTTATTCTTCGGTTTGTATGTTTATTATGCATACTCTTATTTCATTACTACAATATTAGCTTTAGGTGGCGGATGATAGTGGAAGATATTAGAAAAATCTTGCCGGATAAAATATATCCGACACATCATTTAATTAGTGGTAGATATTAGAAAAATCATGTTGGTTATATCCGACTTAAAGTCCTGGCAGATATTTAATAGAGGATATCAATAACCGACAGTATTTTTTAATCTTTTTTTTTAAATATTTTTGAAGATTCTGGTAGTTTTTAAGTTAATGGTGGCGGTTATAACCGACAGAAATTGATTATTTTATTATTTTACTTTCTGGCGGTTATTATTTGAGTATTCTGGCGGTTATAACCGACATAAATGAAAATTTTATTATTTTAATATGTTATATTGATTAAAAATAAATAAATAAACATATATTTTAAAATATTTTTTTTCACTCATGACCCTAAAGTCTAATGAACCCAATTCCCACAACCCATAAATTTTCTGAGAGAATAATAACAACATACTACAATCTGAAGCTCTATCATTTTTGTAATAAGGATTATGCTCCCTCACAGGCAAGGAACAAGATACAAAGAAATTCAAACAATTTATTTCAATGTGTCACAAAGTACATTGTCTGGCACATAAACACACATGAACATTGGTGTACTCTATCATGTTTGATTTTATTATTTTAAAATGTTATATTGATTAAAAATAAATAAATAAACACATGTTTTAAATATTTTTTTCATTTATAATCAGAGCTGTAAAAAATCATTAAAATCTTCAAAATTGTGATTTTTCGTTAAAATCGGGTCGAGGAGTGTAGCTGTAAAAAAATCATTAAAATCGGAGCTAAAATAACCATTAAATTGTGATTTTTCGTTCATAACCGTCGAAATTTTTTGTTCCATTACGTAATCTCTGAATGTTTGATTTTTACAATTTTTTACATATGCAATCTCGGAGTGTTTACAAATAAGTTTTACGGTTGGATCGTTGAAAAAAGTTTCGTAGAATGCATATCGCGTCAAAACAGTAAATTAAACAAACACTTAAGAGTTGATATTATACTTCCATCATGTATAAAGTAAGATTTGTGATATCCACTAGTGTAAATATTTTAAATTGAAGATCAAACTTATTCATTGCATTTTTATAGGGTCGAGGAGTGTAGCTATAAAAAATCATCAAAATCGGAGCTAAAATAACCGTTAAATTGTGATTTTTCGTTTATAACCATCGAAAACTTTTGTTCCGTTACCTAATCTCTAAATGTTTGTTTTTTGCGATTTTTTACGTATACGATCTCGGAGTGTGTACAAACAAGTTTGACGGTTGGATCGTTGAAAAACATTTCGTAGAATGCGTATCGCATCAAAACAGTAGATTAACCAAACACTTAGAGTTAATTTTATACTTCCCCATCAAGTTTAAAATAAGATTTTATGGTATCCACTATTGTAAATATTTTAAATTGAAGATCGAATTCGTTCAATGCATTCTTATAGGGTCAACGAGTGTAGCTGTAAAAAATCATCAAAATCGGAGCTAAAATAATCGTTAAATTGTGATTTTTCGTTTATAACCGTCGAAATTTTTTGTTCCGTTACGTAATCTCTACATGTTTGTTTGTTACAATTTTTTACATATGCAATCTCAGAGTGTGTACAAATAATTTTTATGGTTGGATCGTTGAAAAAAGTTTCGTAGAATGCATATCACGTCAAAACGGTAGATTAAACAAACACTGAAGAGTTAATATTATACTTCCATCATGTATAAAGTAAGAATCCACTAGTGTAAATATTTTAAATTGAAGATCAAATTTAGTCATTGCATTCTTCTAGGGTTGATGAGTGTAGCTATAAAAAATCATTAAAATCGAAACTAAAATAACTGTTAAATTGTGATTTTTCGTTTATAACCGTCGAAAACTTTTGTTCCGTTACGTAATCTCTTAATGTTTTTTTTTTTTTTGACAATTTTTTACGCATGCAATCTCGAAGTGTGTACAAATAAGTTTGACGGTTGGATCGTTCAAAAAAAGTTTCGTAGAATGCATATCGCGTCAAAACGGTAGATTAAACAAACACTTAGAGTTAATATTATACTTCCATTAAGTATAAAATAAGAGTTTGTGGTATCCACTAGTGTAAATATTTTAAATTGAAGATCAAATTCGTTCATTGCATTCTTATAGGGTCAAGAAGTGTAACTGTAAAAAAATCATCAAAATCGGAGCTAAAATAACCGTTAAATTGTGATTTTTCGTTTATAACCGTTGAAAACTTTTGTTTTGTTACCTAATCTTTGAATGTTTTTTTTTTTTTTTTTTTTGCGATTTTTAACATATGCGATCTTGTAGTATCTACAAACAAGTTTGACGGTTAGATCATGGAAATTAGTTTCGTAGAATGCATATCTTCGTTAAATTTGCCTAAATTTTGAAGTTGGAAAAGTAATTTGTGCTAAATTTTTATTTATGTTTTTCAAGTATTGATTAGACAATATTTAGTTTGTGTGATGACATTTTCATTGTACAAATATCTTTTTGTTTCTTTATTGCATATTTTACATGGGTTATTATCTATTAAACCAAACAGTTATTTATTTAATTTAAAAAAACATATTTAATTTAAATACATATTATTTATTTATTTATTAAACCAAACAATTATTATTTTATTTTTTAAAATCGAAAAAAAAAATTTGGGGGAAATTTAAAATTTTGGAAGGGAATTTAAAATTTTGGGAGGGAATTTTGGGGGCATTTTTGCCGCCATTTTGTTTCTGTCGGTTATAACCGACAGGAATGAAAATGTTTCTGTCGGTTTTAACAGACAGTAATGAAAAGATTCCAAAATAAAACCCCTCCCCCTTCCCCCTTCCTTCATTTCCCATTTCTTCTGTTGAGCTCTTATCCCCTCTTCTCTCTAGCCTCGAGCCCAGAGCCATGAGAGCTCTCTTCCTCTCTCTTCATTTCTTTCTATAATCTTCAGCCTCATATGTCATCCCTCCTCTCTAATCTTCTCGGCCTGCAACCCAAAACCAAAACAACCCACACCCCCATTTATTAGACATCTCCATTTCCAGTTTCCTTTTTTTATTAGAAAATAGATGAAACCCTCGTGCATGTGTGCTTTCAGTGCAGGTTCAACAATCAGCGGAGAGGGTCAAGAACACGAATAAAGCGACTACAGAATTTCAAATCCGCCTGATACAAGTGGAAAAATCGAGGTTCTAAATCTGCAAGAAAAGGTATAAGGCATCATTTCCCAAACTCGAGCTCGATCTTGTGCATACCATATCTCGAGTTATATTTGTGGAATAATGGCAATATCTTGGTTTGTGCATGCATGCATAAATCAAATATGTTGTTCAATATGCTCATGAATCTGTTCTTGTTTGCTTGCATGTACCCACCAATACATTCTCGAGCCAAGCATGTGCATAACTGAATCAGTATTCTGCCTTGATGAGTCGTGTCCTCTGTGCGACTTAGATCCCCGAAAAGTAGAATGCACGTATT
Source organism: Malus domestica (assembly GCF_042453785.1). NCBI lineage: Eukaryota > Viridiplantae > Streptophyta > Magnoliopsida > Rosales > Rosaceae > Malus > Malus domestica. The sequence goes on from NC_091672.1 coordinate 11,352,800, forward strand.
AGGAATTTGATGAATGGATCTAAATGGCACAGAAGCTTCTCAGTAGCCCCCTCTGTGAGTATTTTTGAACTATGTCTTCTTCTTTTTTCCGCATCGACACTGCCAAATCCCATTAAGGTAGAGGAATGGATGATGAATGTTCTGGGATGAATAAATGTTAATTGCACACCCGTAGTTGAGATTAGGCCGAATCAGCTCCAAATTGAATACAAAACTCTGTGTTGATATGGAAAATGAAGCTTGAAATTATTACACAAATGGCGGAAAAAAAAAGTTTGAGTGTGAAGTTTCACTTACTGGTAGATGGCTTTTGAAATAGGGTTGTCCAAACTGCAGAAGAAATCCATGGCTTTTGGAAGAGGGGCTGTTCCGAATCTATTGTCTCTCTCCCTCTCCAATGTTTTTCGAGGCGTTCTTGTGATGCAGAAAGTGATTCATATTTTTTTTATTATTAATATATTTTCTGTTGGTTTATCCAACAAAAAATGCTTTTATTTATTCTCACAATTTTTGTCGGTTTTAGAGTATTTTTTGTCGGAAAATTCATTTCCTGACGTTGGCAATTCTGTCGCTTATTATATCCGCCACTGCATCCATTTTCTGTCGGATTTTGCTTAAAATCCGACAGTAATATACGTTTTTTGTCGGTTTTTGGACCGACAGTTATAGATAATTTTGTAGTAGTGTTTTCAATTGTATAAGTTTTTTGAAGTAGATGAACTTTTTATAAAAAAATATATATATATTTGATCATCGATATTACTTTGTGTAGAAAGATTGCATTGTCTTTATTTGAAATTTGATTTATCTATTATAGATTTTAACATTTCCGACGTTTTGAAAAGTCACCATCTTGCTCCTCGGTGTTCAAAAGTCACCATTTAACACTTCCACTTGCTCAGCGCATCAATTTAATCTCTGCCATTAAATTTGATCGTATGTTGTGCATACATTCTTTTTCAAAGAACTTGCATGGAACGAGTTGACTAACTGAAGGAAGATTTTGTGAAAACATGTTCATTTAAGCAACATCTATTAGCATGCAATTAACAATTAAAGGCGGAATCATGCTAGCATGCACTTAAAAACAAAACATTAACCAAGAAATTCAAAGCCTAGTAGATTGGTGAACCAAGACTCAACTCAAATCAAAGTGAGTTGAGAAATTTATACCTTTGTAGATTCCTCTTTGCATAAGCAAAGGCTAATCACCCAAAGAGAGGGCCTTCATTCCTTGCTTCTTAGATCCATGGATTTGGATGGAAGAATAGATTCTCCAAGTTCCCAAAATTGAGAACCTCTAAGTTTCCACACCAAGGATGGATTGATGAAGAAATGAGTGACCTAGAGGAAGCAAGATTGCTAGTTAATTTCCTCTAGGGTGGCCGGCCTCTTTAGAGAGAAAAGAGAGCTTTGCGTTCTCATCTTTTCTCCAAAAGAAAACCCTTAATGAATTTAGGCTATAAGGTCCTTTATATAGTCCCTTCAAATAAGTGACCTAAAGAACCAAAAAGCCATTCTTCTAACATGGCTGGCCACAAGGGTTTTATTGGGCTTTTGGGCCTTTGTGAATTAAGTTGTCATACAACTTAAGTCAATGGGCTTGACGTTCGAAGCCCATTGGGCCTTGAGGCCCAAAACTAACCCGTGGTCTTTTAACGAACTTATTCGTTTGATTAATTAACATATTAATTAATCCTTGCCATAAATAATTAAACCATTTAATTATTCTTACTCATCTCCGTTGTTTCTTCAATCTTTACCTTACACAGTGTACCTTACACGGTTTAGAGTATTCTCCCCCAAACGGTTTGAAGGTTAGAGATCCCTTGTTGCGCATTCAATTGTCTCCATGGCTAAGTGGCTTAACCCCAACGATGTCGTGGACACCCGCGGATGGGGTGACTTTGACATAATCAAAGATCAAGGACTTAACCACAAGACAACTGTGATGCCTCAGGTCAAAGGACTACTTTGCATTATCCTAACCATGAGTTCTCATGTGACATGAATATGAGAACTCTTCGTTGATCGTGTTCAGTGAACTCATTCTCTATTGAGCACCTACGTACTTGTCTTGATGTCACACACACCAATGACTCGAGACTAGTCACTCTCCCTGAAAGAAGACACAGAACGTACTGATCTTAACGGATTGTCAATGCCCAATTGGCAATCCTATGATCAGGAACGTTTAGGATGTGTCTACGAAAGAATGGTCTCATGAATCTAACTTCTTTAGATTGCATTCTCCCAATCACATATTCCTTGGACTTATCGTTTAAGCATATAACATTTATATGAGACGGCTCAAACAATAATCTTTGCCCTTTATATTTAAACTACATTAGTTTAACATGTGAAGTGTCCGTAAAGTATCATCATATGATTGGTTTTAGGGCACATTTCCAACAATCTCCCACTTGCACTAGAGCCAATCAGCTTGGTCATCAATGATGATACCTCTTCTGTAGTCATTTCATAAATGGCTGAGTAGTAGGCCTAGACAATGGATATTTATATGTTATCCATAGAAGCAACCTTGAGAATAACGACGTCACCATTATACATGATTCTCAATCATGTGGTTCAGTCTCTCATATGAGTTCGGATCTTGATGAGACCTTGATTCCCTGGCTTGAGCTATCGCCCCATTAGTGTCATAGTGTCAGTACACTAGATACACTTTCTGGTTGGAACCGAATAGAGAGTTCATAAATGAACTTTCCCATCCAAACAACATTGTTGTAAGCTTCTATATGGCAATATATTTTGCATTCATAATGGAACACACTAAAGTCATTACTTTAATGTTTCCATCCAAATATCTCTTTAGTCATAATAAAGAGATATCTGTTTATCTCTTCATTCATAATGAAGAAACATCCAATGATGGATTAGATTCATAATCTAATACATTTACGCTTCCATTACGTTACTCTAATTCTTCCTCAATTATTGAGGAATCTATCCTTTAGTATTTCTTAAATACTTAAGGACTTACTTGACAGTTGCCATGATTCTGATCCTGGGCTTGCACTGATATCATCTTGTACCGTTCTAGGTACAACTCATATCAATGTTTTTCATACAATATGAAATACATAAATCACCTTTATGCGTATGCATAAAGGATTCTATTTACACATTATTTCTTTGGGAGTCAAAGAGTACGTTCTCTTTGAGAAGAGCAACTTCTTAGTCTCACTAGAGTTGTCCTTCTAATTGAAGTTTATCATCATATGAGAAACTTCCTAGCATCTATTGTCTATTATTAGGGATTGATATAATCCAATTATATCATGGAATATATCATTATAGATTTCCATCCCATGTATATAGACTATATCTCCCATATACATTCTATCTTCATATAATGTTTTAAAGTCATAACTTTAACGAAGAAGAATTCTTTTCATTTCCAAAATTAATATATCATATATATTAAATTTTAGGAACATGATTAACTCCCATATACATTCTATCATTATAGAATGTTTAAAGTCATAACTTTAACGAAGAAGTATTCTTTTCATTTCCAAAATTAATATATCATATATATTTAAATTTTAGGAACATGATTAACTCCCACTAATCTTTTGTAAACCTAGTAAACAAAAGATTCATTTACATCTTTATGAGAAATCAAACGATTTGATCCTTTTCTCATAAGATGCTTATAGCTCCCACTAGCTTGCTAAGATTCATGATGGATGGATCTCTACAACTTACATGTCTTGTGATTTATAGTTTTAGACATATATTATCAAGACTATCTTAATAATGGTTTCGGAAACCCATATTATGTCCAAACATTGAATCACCATTTAGTTGTAGCTAGCAATCTTCGAATTAATTGAAACCAAGACTATCTCAAAGATTCAAAGTCAACCATTCTCTTTGATTGTAGTCACCTTAAGCTACCAATTAGCTTATGAAGGTTTCATTATTTCAGGTCAAATGGTACTTTACCATTTCCTTGAGTATATATCATATATACACTCAATATAGTCATAAGGATTTTCATTCTTATTTCTTTCGAATTAAGAGGTGCAACTCTATGACATAGTCATAAAGTTCAAACCATTCAACTGAGACGGTTTATAAATCCTTCTCGACTACTTTGGAGCTTTTGGTATAGGAACTAGGTTGTTATATTTGTTGATTATTATCTTGTCTTTCAAAGAACCCATTCTTTGAGTTCTATCTCTCGTTCATTTGCGCTTAGGCAAATCACATTGTAGGATTACAATGAACTACCCAACAAAACAACATTTGTTAGTTGGTTTATAGAAGCAATATCCAAAAGTTAATTTAAGGATATCCCACAAGATTGTTATCAAACAAATATTGCTTATTAGCACACAACCCCAAATCTTAACATGCTTAAGATTTGTCTTTCTTTCCAACTACATATTATGGAGTTATGAAAATTTTGGAAGATCTTCTAATTGACAATCATATTGTCTTAGAAGTATATATCTTATATATGGGTAATAGATAACATCTAACGAACTAAATCTTATTCGAGTTCGTTCTTCTCCTAATGGAGAAATTTATTATCTTATGATGCTTCTTTCCTTGATATCTTTCAAGGAAACTCATCTAAAGTGTTACCCTTCCTTGGATCAAATCTAATGAGGTCAATACTTTAGATGTCTTACTCATCAACTTACATTTCTTGAATTCTTTGAAACCTTTTGCAAAGTATTCGGACTTGTGTTTATTCAAAATAAACTATAGTCCAACCGAGAGTGATCTTCGGTGAATGTCATACAACATGAGTAGTATTATGTTGTGGACAAGTGCCACTAACATCTAAGTGAATTAACCTCAACAACTTTGTGATTCTTTCTTCTTTCCAAAAGAATAAAGATTCGAACATTTCGCCTCTATACAATTTTAACAAGAAGGTATTGGATCCGGATCTTACGATCCAAAGCATCCATCTATGACCAACTCGTAATTTATGTTTTAGAGGTATCACAACTCAGTTGGGATTAGTCACTACCTTGCAACCTTTTGGGTTTTAAGCATCATTATATTCTAAACAGTTAACACTATCATATCATCTCTACTATAGAGACAATCAATTAGATTACTATAATCCAATCATTGATTAATAAAGAACAATGTTTTGTCAAACAAAACATTCATCCATCTCTACTATAGTGACGGAATTAAGTTCCTTAAAATTGGAATGTAAAGACTATCTTTGGTTTTTCCAATTTCTTTGGTAGTTCATATGAGGAAGTAAGTACTATCTGCTTTCACAGAGATCTATATTTTATTCACGTTCCGAATGTGAAGCACCTTTTCTTCTCTCATATATCTTCTACTTCTTATTAGTCACACTTTTACAACGATTGTAAAACATAGTTACTAATACAGAATCAAGCATTCAAGTAGAAGAACCAACTGTTTTGAACTATTCAAGAACAATTTACAACACCTTCGAAAGGTGTGTTCTTGACACTTGCAAGACATTTCTTGCAAATACCCCTTCCAATGTCCATCCTTTCATAAAGAAAGTTTGTTCCCTTGGAGTTAATTTTATCTTCTTCATTTGACTTCTCCTTTGACTACAATAGTCATGGTCCCTAAACTCCCACTATCTCTCTTGAAACTTATTTCAATTGTGTTATACACATCAAACATTTTGGAGAGCATGTGTTTATTGTTCACTACATAGTTTACAATAAACTTAGTGAACCATTAGGATAGGGACATAAAGGTGAAGTCCTAGCCTAGTTTCTGTCTCGTTAAGTGGTTTATCACTTCAACACTCAATGATTCAAAATCATCATAAGTCCATGTTAATGGACTATTTTTGTCAAACAAGCATTATGTTCTAAACATAATTACAAACTTTCAAGAGTTGTACAAGGCAACTCTCATTTCTTCATACAACAATTTGTAAGTGAAGAATCATGGCACATAAAGTGTCCATGCCCTTGTGCTTACTTCTAAAGTTCCTTGTTCATGTAGCAAAGAAACAAGCACTAAGTGTTTGCATTGACTAAGGGTTGTTCAAAGCAACTCTTATTTCTTCATACAACAATTTGTATTTGAAGAATTATGACATAAAAAAAATGTTGTCCTCTTTATGATAGACTTTTTCTAACATATTCTTTTAATGATACATTATCAATAGGAAGATTGTGAGGATGAGACTACTTAGGTACATTTACAAGCCATTAAAGACAATCTATGGTTTTGTAGTACCAAGTCCGGAGACTAAAGCTTTCGGCTTTTATTTGTCAAGTGTTGGATAGCATTTGCAAATATATTGGTAAATAAATACATAACGAATATAAATTGATTGATTTTAAGCCATTTGATCCAGGTCTTTAAATCAAATAGCACCACCCACTATTTTTGGAAAATTCCATATCCCTCATTGGAATTTGAGAGTTTTGGATGAAACTCTTAGTAGGGTATGGGAGACTCACTATTACCAAGCCCACCTCACAATGATATGATGTTGGCTAGCATTAATAATAATGAGAGAGTACGCTTACTCATTTGCATCTCTTGCAAGTACCCATCTTATTTGGCCTCTAGAGAATGTTACCTCACAATGATATGATGTTGGCTCCATTCCTCTTAGTTAAGTTCTTTCCCACCATGCCGGTTTAGAAAGGGGTTCAAGTATGACCTCACGATGATACGATGTTGGCCACACTCCTTGCCTACCTTAACCTCATCAAATGTTTTAAATAAACTCCTCCTGAGTATAAGCATGCACTTTGCACTCCCCCATGATAGGGTGAAGGCAGTGTACAAGTCATAAACGATTGGAGTCTACCATGGTGGAAGGCCACGAAAGAGTGTTCAAAGCACTCTCTCGCTTATCAAACTTAATAATGGTTTGGTTTGAGGGTTTTAGGTCTCATCACATATAAATATTCATTTTAATCTTTATTAAAACAATTTTGGTCCTATTACAACTATTGGTCCATTTGATTGTTTTAGTTGTATATAATACTCCCACTATGCTTATAAAACGGTTTTTTAAAGCAAGAGTATATGATACTACTAACATAACCTTTTGCATTCATTTGATGGACTATATAGTTGCCTTAGGGCCTTAGGATGACTATGAACCTTTGATTAGATTCAACACGAGCCTTGTGTTGAATCTCGGTTTAGGGATGGTGATTGATTTTAGTTACGCATTTAATCACATTAAGGCGTGTTGTTTTAGGGGCGTTGGACCCAACTACTTCATTTTCATGCATATCAAATAAAGCAAGAAAGAAGATCTTCAAAGTAAGGGGGAGCTTATGCTCATTACAACATTTGAACAATTCAAATTACTTTAAAGTAAAGAAGAGCTTAAGCTCTTTTACAACATTTGATCAAATCAAATTACAACCAAAATCTAATCTACACATGTTGGAAATATGCCCTGAAAGTCAATCTTTGGAAGAAACCTTTCAGGACAAATGAATCGATGTATAGATGACTCTTATACATCGAATGGCAAAGATACTAATTAGGACTATCTCAATAAACGATATATGTCCTAAATAGTGAATCCATGGACAATGGATTGATTGAAAAAGTAATCTAATGATGTTAGACTACAGAGACCTTCTTCACATAACCATTATGTCCAAAAGGTTCCTGGTCATTGGATTGTCGGAGGGATACGACAATGCTTAGACCGGTACATACTGTGTCTGCTTCAATTGGAAGGATGGAAAGTCTCATCCCATTCGTGTGGTGACACTAAGACAAGTATGTAGGTGCTCATTAAGGGAATGAGTTCACTGAACACAATCGAACGAGAGTACTTGCATGGAGGTCTACTCACATGTCAAGCAAGTAACTCTAATGGTTGGAATAATGTAAGTAGTCCTTTGACCTGAGGCATCGTCGTTGTCTTGTGGTTAAGTACTTGATCTTTGATTATGTCAAAAGTCACTCTATCAGAATGTCAACGGCATAGTTGGGGTTAAGCCACTTAGTCATGAAGGCAAGTGTATGCGCAACAAGGAATCTCTAATCCTCGATAAGAGAGGAAGAATACTCTAAGATATGATTCGGGAATCTTTGGCCGAAGTATCGAGCGTAATAAAGGAAAGCGTTCCTATACGACTCAATTGAATCATATAAGAAGGAATAATCACATTAGGGGTTTGACATAATATATCCATACCCTAGTAATGTGGTTGAGAGTATTGTTTTAGAGAAGAATCGAATTACATTGTAATTCCAAATGAATAGGTTCTCCGAACAACTTCTACATTAGCTTGGGTAGCTATGACATATGGTTAGATGTCACTCATAGCTTGTGAGTTTTTTTTTTCTAGATGATTAAATGTAGTCATCAAAGAAGAAAGGTGAATTAAAATGAAGTTTTAATTCACTAAGTGATTGAATTAAATATAATCAATTGGATTGATGCCAATCACCTCACTGCCTTGCTAATTGGAACCTAAAATGATTGTACACCGATACACTCTTGTAGTGAGTAATTAATGGATGATGGAAATAATTAATTGGATTAATTAAGTGTTGTGATTAATTTAGAAAGTCTAAAGAAATCATAAAAGCGATAAAGATCGTTTTGGGCTTAAAGAAACGTTCGGGTTTAATTGGGCCCATTGGGCCTAAACCCATTGGGCTTTTATTCAAGCATTGGATGACTTGAAATAAATGAAAGCCCAAAGCCCAAACAACACAAAGAGGGCCGGCCACTTTAAGGTGAAGAGGGTGAGATATTTAGTCAAGTTGTTGACTAGGTTTCTTTTGTCTATATAAGGAACTTTATAAGATATTGTTCATTAGGGTTTTTGTGTGGTTAAAAACAACAAAGAGGCAAAAGAATATCTCTCTAAAAACTTCACAAAGGCCGGCCACCTTGGGGTGATTTTACTAACATATCTTTCACCCTTTGGTTATTCCTTCATCCTTCTCACTACACTAGTGGGTGAGGATCTTTAGAGGTTTCATACTTTGGAAACTTGAAGAGAACCTAGGAGCACACATTCTATCAAAGTGGAGGAGGCAAGGAGGGAAGCTAGGCTCAAGGAGTTCAAGGAACAAAGGGCTTGGAGGTGGTCCATCCTTGGTCTCAAGTCTAGATCAAGAGGTATAAGACTAAACCTTCACTTTGTTCTTTTTCTCTAAATTTTATTTGATGCATTATATATAAACCTATGAACCTTGAAGGGGATTTGCATGACTATAGCTTTGATAATTTGTTATAAATGCTTCCGCTGCTTTCGTATATTAAATTTGATTTGTATATGCATGATAGTCATTTAGAAATCCCATATGAAAACTCATAATTTTCCCTTTAACACATTCCCATGGTTCAAACAAATTTGAAACGGCCTTTCACATAGCTCAATTATCGTAGGCTTAGGTTCATAATCACCCTTTAATTAATTAACACTTTAACTAATTAAATTGAATGCAACATTTTCATTTGGTTTTTGTATCCATAAAATTGATTTGAATGGAGCTAAATGAAATGAAAATCCAATTCTCATTTAAAGAGACAAAACAATTTTGTTCTCAACCTAATTTGGGCCAAAATGCAATTACCACAACTTTTGGGCCATATTGCAAAAACATAAACTTTTGGGGTCACTTTGTAAAAACACAAAAGTCCACTACTTCATGTAATTACAACTAGAACCCAAAATTTAAACAATGCAAAAACTTCATTAAAGGAGCAAAACAATTTGTCCTTTAGCGTTTTTGGACCTAAACGTAAAAACGTAAACTTTTGGGTCAAAGTGCAAATACACAAAAGTATCAAAACTTTATGTAATTGCATAAAAGCCCCAAAAGTACTCCCTTTGAGGGAGTGGCTGGTTATAGGAAGCAAAGGGAGTGATGTGTGTGTTGATTTGTAGTTTTAGACATAAAGCATGCAAGTGGTGCATGACATGCAAGTGGTGTGTGTGAAAGGAAATTAATCCTTTCACACCCACCAATATTTCTTACACCTTTTAAATAAATATCTAATACATTTAAATATATGATAAATCATAAAACAAAAACTTTATGAAATAAATCAAAACTTTGAATCAAAACTTTGAATCAAAACACCAAACTTTTTGTTCTTGGCAAAAATGTCAAGAACAATGAAGAACACTCATGAAAAACTCAAAAATTTCCATGAACATTTTTCACCCAAAAAACATCCCAAAACCACTCAAACTTTAGGGAAATAACATATAACCAAACTAGGGTACATAGAGGTTCCAAAAGTCACTTGAAAACACTTTTAACAAGTCAAACAAGAACCCAAAAATCCACCCTTTGGATTTGGCCGAATTTTCCCAAAAACATGGCACCAAATTTTAGCTCCAATATTCATGCTCATATGAACTACATCTACAACATTTGAGATGGCAAATTTTCTAACAAAATTTACATTCAAAGAAACAAGAATAAAGCTTGTAACATATTACAACTTTTAAATCAAAACTATGAACTACAAAACCCAAAAGGATTCACCAACTACTAGACCTAGGATCTGATACCACTTGAAGGAATATTTTGTGAAAACATGTTCATTTAAGCAACATCTATTAGCATGCAATTAACAATTAAAGGCAGAATCATGCTAGCATGCACTTAAAAACAAAACATTAACCAAGAAATTCAAAGCCTAGTAGATTGGTGAACCAAGACTCAACTCAAATCAAAGTGAGTTGAGAAATTTATACCTTTATAGATTCCTCTTTGCATAAGCAAAGGCTAATCACCCAAATAGAGGGTCTTCATTCCTTGCTTCTTAGATCCATGGATTTAGATGGAAGAATAGATTCTCCAAGTTCCCAAAATTGAGAACCTCTAAGTTTCCACACCAAGGATGGATTGATGAAGAAATGAGTGACCTAGAGGAAGCAAGATTGCTAGTTAATTTCCTCTAGGGTGGCCGGCCTCTTTAGAGAGAAAAGAGAGCTTTGTGTTCTCATCTTTTCTCCAAAAGAAAACCCTTAATGAATTTAGGCTATAAAGTCCTTTATATAGTCCCTTCAAATAAGTGACCTAAAGAACCAAAAAGCCATTCTTCTAACAGGGCCGGCCACAAGGGTTTTATTGGGCTTTTGGGCCTTTGTGAATTAAGTTGTCATACAACTTAAGTCAATGGACTTGACGTTTGAAGCCCATTGGGCCTTGAGGCCCAAAACTAACCCGTGGTCTTTTAACGAACTTATTCGTTTGATTAATTAACATATTAATTAATCCTTGCCATAAATAATTAAACCATTTAATTATTCTTACTCATCTCTGTTGTTTCTTCAATCTTTACCTTACACGGTGTACGATCCATTAGGTTCCTTTTAGCGAGGCAGTGGGCGATTAGAACTCTTTCAAACCGATTGTGAATTGAAACTTACTTTCAATTCTCCCTTTAGTGATTATACACGTTTAGGGCTTCCACAAACCATGAGTGACACCTAGCAGCATATCATGGTTACCCAAGCTAATCAGAAGAGGTGGAGAACCTATTCAGTTTAGGATTACAAATGCAATACGGTCTTTCTCTAATACAATACTCTTGACCACATTGTTTGGTTTGATAGTTTATTCATGTCTACTATCCAATGTGATTCGTTTACTTATATGATTACCTTGAATGTGATTTGGAACGCCTTCCTAAATCTCATTCATACTCTGATTAGAGATTTTCAATCATATCATAGAGTATTCTCCCCCAAACGGTTTGAAGGTTAGAGATCCCTTGTTGCGCATTCAATTGTCTCCATGGCTAAGTGGCTTAACCCCAACGATGCCGTGGACACCCGCGGATGGGGTGACTTTGACATAATCAAAGATCAAGGACTTAACCACAAGACAACTGTGATGCCTCAGGTCAAAGGATTACTTTGCATTATCCCAACCATGAGTTCTCATGTGACATGAATATGAGAACTCTTCGTTGATCGTGTTCAATGAACTCATTCTCTATTGAGCACCTACGTACTTGTCTTGATGTCACACACACCAATGACTCGAGACTAGTCACTCTCCCTGAGAGAAGACACAGCACGTACTGATCTTAACGGACTGTCAATACCCAATTGGCAATCCTATGATCAGGAACGTTTAAGATGTGTCTACGAAAGAATGGTCTCATGAATCTAACTTCTTTAGATTGCATTCTCCCAATCACATATTCCTTGGACTTATCGTTTAAGCATATAAAATTTATATGAGACGGCTCAAACAATAATCTTTGCCCTTTATATTTAAACTACATTAGTTTAACATATGAAGTGTCCGTAAAGTATCATCATATGATTAGTTTTAGGGCACATTTCCAACACTAACCTCTAGCACAATAATCAAATCTCATAAGGAAAAATAAACTTGCACCCAACCTTGTATTATTAGACTAGAACGCCACCATGAACCCATTACACAAGTCATCATTTTTAAGACCAATATAATGGTTGGGTTAAAACCCAAAATTCGGCCAAATTTAACCTAGAAAATGAGCTAAGAATAGTGGTTGGGACTTAGTTACTGACGCTCGACCACTAGTGGAAAGACTAACAACCATTTTTTTTTACCGGACGGCCTACCTGGTTAGACTATTAGACCATCCCCAACTCTTGATTTAAAACTTTAAAAAATTTAACCTAGAAAATTTAGGTTTAACCTAGAAACAGTTTTTATACTCCAACCATTTTGGGTTAAATTTTTAGCGTAGATTATTAAAAAATGCATTTAGGATAATTTTTTTCTTAAAGTAACTTTTGAAAAAAAAAAATTATGTAGACTATCTTAATTTAATTTTATGAACATTTTAACTTAAAAATATTTAGATTTTGCAAAATCACTAAACCGACACTATGAAACTTATGGAACATTATGAAAGAATATGAAACAAATGGAAGAATATTTTTTTCTACTTATTTTAGCCGTTAGATTTAAATTTGGATTGTTAGATCTTTTTTTTTTATCGTTAGATTTGATTATAGTAAATCTTAGTCGTTGAATTCAATGAAATTATAATTATAAAATTAAAAAAATACAAATATATAGTGGGTCACCTCACTAACTCAGGGAGAATCTTGAGCTAAATTTGCCTCAAAAATAAGTTAAGGGTCAAAACTCATATTTGGCCCAAAGGTTGGAACAAGTTGGAGTAGATTTAGAACCTAAAATTTGAGTTTTACTTCAAAGGTTTGAGTAGGTCTAAGAAAATTGCTTTAATCTTACAAAAAAATATAAAAAAAAGGCATTCACTCATTCCCAAGATGCTAAGTTTAATTTAACCCATCCTAATATGCTTATATTGAAAAATATTGTAAACAATATTTATTATATGACTGTTTACTTCTGGATCAATATGTAATATGGTATTAGTTAAAGACATTTTCTATGTAAATATGAAAAAATACAAAGAAACTCTATAAAAGACAATTTCCATCAAACTTAAATTGGAGTGTTAAACATATCAAAAATAAGAGAAGTGGAAATAATGAGACCACAACTTGTGCAACAATCATCGGATCGAAACAGAAGCATTGACTCTTTTGCACTTGAGGTCTCGTATTCGAAATCCCCTTCCTGTAGTTTAGATGAATTAGTGTAGATTATCCTATCGTTTGTCAAAGAAAACAAATAAACATTGACCCGTTTACCAGTTCAACAACTATATATATTTTTACAATCATACAACAATAAGTTTACTGGTGCATTACTCTGAAGTGGCTAGAGCTGAATGCAATACATCTTCGAGATACTTCTCCGCAGCAGCATATTGCCTTTTCTTGTCCTCAATTGCTAAAGCAGCCAAAGCTTTATCCTGCACACATACGCATCTCATCAACCTCCCAATCTTTCTAGGACCTGAAGAAACTGTGATACAAAATTAACCAAAGTAGAAAACTACCGGAGGCAAGTCTTGGTAGCTTCTCAAAGTATCAAGGACGGGCTTTGTCTTCTTCTCTAATTCCTTTCGATGCTCAGCCAATTCAACCAGCACCCCATGGCTAATCTCTGGTGTGTAGCCCACGCGATTAAGAGTATCCTGTCCAATAAGTTTATAGCACAACTCTTATCTGGAATAAATAAAGAAAATTGGGTTTTCAAAGCCCATATTTTATAAAAAGCAAAAAATTTGGATGAGAAAATGCATTCTTCTAGTGACTTCTTTCACCAAAAGCGTTTTCAATCATTTTAAAAGAACTTCCAAACAAGCCCTAATTTGTTACCTCAACTTCTTGCAACTTGAGCTTAACAATTTCCACAGTTCAAAATTTTCATAATTTTATAAGATACTGGAATACGTATCACAGTTTTATGCACCATTAAATATATATCTTCTTTTTCCAAATCCAAATTACTTTGACCTCATAGGAGGCAATTCTGCATTTGTATAGTATCTCTTCCTCCACTACCACCACCCAAAAAACTCATGGATGCATGAATATTATATATATAGGCACCATTTCACTGAAATGGTGCCAAAATTTATAGCTTCAGTTTGGATGTATAACAAGATATTCTCCAGATAATGCAATTTGTTCTATACTCTTACATACTGACGCTCAAGAAATATCCACCCAGATGAACTGGAACATGCAGATAATGCAATTTGTTATATGAGTGTCTTAAACAGAGATTCCTTATCCTCACCTTCGTACAACAAACTCCTACTATTCACACACCAAAACGCAAATGGTAACAGTACCATCTACGCAGTCTGTTCCACAGACTTACCCATTTCATGTTATCTCGCCGTAAAAAAAATTGATTTGAGTGCCATAAGAGTCATATATTCCTTCCAAATAAAGTAAATTACAATATTTAGAACCAACATAACACCACCACAGGTCCACAGAGAAAGAGAGAGAGAGAACTAGTGGGCATAACAGCATTTAGCTCTCCATTCATTCAATCAAGTTAACACGATGATGTCGTTACTAAATTGAGCCCTAAAAACTTAGTTCCAATGGCATCATCTGCATGAGAAAAAGCTATCACCGGTCCCTTGACTTCTTTAAATAATGCTTTCTCACTAATTTCATCTACCAGTTATGAGAGTGTTTTGCATCAAAATACATTTTAGGACTCATTCATTCTCTCTGAATTCATTTGCTACCAGTCATTAACCAAACTTTGACACCGACAAACAAAAAATGCAGGAACCAAAAATAAATACCTTGAAACGGACAGTCTCTTGATTGTATTGTTTCTCCTTGCCAAGCATCAGCGCCAAGTTGTTCTTCCAATGCTCAACATGCTCCTCACATTGGCCTGCATCATCTTCTAGTTGGGCAAGTGTTCTACCAAAGTTTGAAAACTTAAGACATTCAGAAAAATCCATATCACACATATTAAAATCCATACTCTTAACTTTACAGTTCTTGGAACATATCCAACAAGATCATACCTTTTCAAATAAGTTAACCTGGCTATCGCCTTTCGAGTATAATCAAGAAGAACATTAGACTCTTTTTGCGCTTTAGCCCTCTTCTCCTCCACACCCGTCTTCCTCAACGATATATCCCCCATCGCCACAAGAAAACTGAAACCCAAATCTCTTATGTCAGTTCAGCATTCAAACAACAATGTACAACCCACATTTCATATGTCATTTAAGAACTCAAACAACAACGTAAAACCATCATTTCTTATCATTATTTAAGCACAATGAGTCAGTATTTGAAGCACAATGTAAAACCCGGGATTCGAAAATACACACCTGCTGAGCTCAGTGTCTCTTATATTCAACAAATTGGCTACATTCGCTAGAACCTGAGCTGAAGACATCACGTTCGAACCCAAACCCTCCTGTGCCAAACCCACACTCTCCAATATCTCTCTGATCCTCGCAGCTAACACCCACACAAACACAAAAATTCAAATTTTGAAGAGAAAAACACATACAGATATACAAATTCAACAACATATATATATATATATATATGTACGAAGAAATTGGAACAACAGATACCTTGGGCTTGGTATTCGGAGGCTTTGAGGCGGAAATCGGAAGCGAGGATCTTGGAAGCTTGAGTTTGGGCTTGGGAGAGAGTGGCAAGGTTGTGTAAATACGCCACCGAACGAGGGGTATATTCGAAATCGGGCACTTCTTTTCCGGCTTGGGAGAACTCTTGAGTGAGCCATTGCTTTACGTCGCCGATTCGAGATGCGTCTGAACCGCCACCGCCGGCGCTGCTGCTCTTCGACGTCGTTTCGATTAGAGAGGGGTCGGCCATTGTGCGTAGGGATTGCTGAGTCGACTCAGTTCACCGTTGGCTCGTTAGTTGGGGAATTATTTGATCTGAATTAAATTGAAACTTTTACGTGTTTGCTTTTTAATTTTTAAATCCCAAAGTTGCTCTCTCTCTCTCTTTTTTCTTTTTTTTCTTTTTTTTTTTTTTTTGCAAGAGTATTTCACACTACTCGAATCTATTTTATCGGGAATGAGATTAAAAGCTCGTTTATATGTGTTTTTAAAATAACTACATATTTTTGTTGAATTATTTTTGTGACCAATTCTTAGTAAAAATGCAAGTGAAACCTGAAAAAGTACTTAAACTGCTTCCTACCATAAACACATTGCAAGAAGCACATCAAGTGCTTATGGAACCCAAAAACATTTTCTCTTAAAACGTTTTTAGCATTTTAAAAACACTTCAAAACAAACCCTAAGTTTCTTTTCTTTTATAACTCGTTTGCTCATTCATAATCAAAATGAATAGAATTAAATTGAAAATAAATTGCGTTAAAGAGGAGTTTGAATGGCCTGGAGTCATAATCAGATTCTTGTAATGAATCTAGCAAACTAGCTCTTAACCAAGGTATTAAATATCGGAAATATCGGTAGTCCAGAAACACGGAAATATCGATGGAAATATCGGGATATTATCAATATCGATAAAAATAATATGGAAACCACAGAAATTGTAAGAAAAACTTGGAAATTTTTTATTGAAACTTTGCAGCATGTTTATTTAGTCAATTATCTATTAGTTTATCACAAAAAATTGGAAGGAAATGCATTGCATGATGGATTTAACTGATTTAAGTTGATTATATAGCGAGCTGGCAAACATTGTGAGCGTAGAAAATATGTAGTAATTAATGAAAGAAGTTTAAACACACCATAATCATTTATATATAATGAATTAGTACAATATTGGGAGGTTTTATTTAGGATATTAAAAAAAAAAGGAAGTGAATAAAATGATGAAGAATAATGTGCCGAATTTGACACTTTAAATTTCTTACGCATAAGCATGCGTCTAGGCGTTGAAGTTCCAAATTATAGTATATCAATTAACGATTGAAAATCAATACGTTGAATAAGACTAAACTTTAATTTGGATGCCGATTATGTTTTTTCAAGTTTATATAAAGTAAAAGAATTGAATTTTGGAAGCCAGGAGTGTGTCAATTGTTTTATAATTCGTCCGAATACATATATCAGGTTGCTACTCAACGTAATTTGAAAGTATATCTAGTGCAAGGACTTGTCTTTTTTTGTTGATAAGCAAAGGGTTTGTAGCTTTTTTTGCTAAGCAGTAGAACATATTATATTTGTTTAATCTTTAGCATTTGATGGTTGTCCACAAATATAGGATAGAAGGCCCCAAATTAGATTTGGCTCTTACCTAGTTGGAGTCACAAGTTCACATGTACCAGCCCTTGCGGCAAAACGTTTTGGTTTCTGTTATTGCTAGAGTCCCACATCGCCCATGCGAGGGCAGTGAGCAAGCAAGAAGGCCTATAAAAGCCACATTCCCAAGCTGAGAAAAGCATGTCTTGCTCGACCTTTGGGCTATGATCAAGTGTAGTATGTGTTGAGACTTCTCAGCATTTTTAAGTATTTTTGGGTTTATCTCGCGATATTATCGATAATATCGGGATATATTGCCCAAATAATGCATTAAAATGCTGATAATATCGACAAAAATGTCAATATATTGACGATAATGAAGTGGATGAGTATGAAAATATCGTCCTCCAAAAAAAACGATATTATCGGCGAAATATCGCCGATAATATCGATATTTAAAACCTTGCTCTTAACCAACTTCAGCGTCAAATTGTCAAGTATCACCTTCTTTGGAGTTAATTGTCATTTCCCAATTTATTAAGGCACTCCTACCTTTTTTTTTACAAAACATGGGTGAGTAACTTTAATTAATCTCTCTATATATAAAACAAAAAAGTGAATCATTCATAATCTCCAAAATACACCTTCATAATTAGAATTCTAAAATTTACTTAAAAAATCCAAACTAAATAAAAAAAGTTACTAGTAAAAAATAAGATGTAAAAGAGCAAGTTATCACATGCATGATCATGTGGTAAAATATTAGGACATCAATAAATGTATGTGGTGGTGGTAATAATGAATTTGTATCTCAAGTAGTTGAAAGTTGGTGAGGGTTCCTTCAATAGATTGAGATTAATTGTATGATATAGAAAAATTGTCATTTTATGACAATTCAATTTTCAAATAAGGGATTTTAAACTGATAATTTGAGTTCTCAAGACGCATTTAAAATACACCAAAAGCTGTCATGCAGGCCAAATATGGCCGACAAGTATTTATCAAATATTGCCAAATATTAGCCCTTAATTTCAAAAATGTCCTTTTTTATAAAAACTTTCAAATTGTTGTGGCCTATATTTATTTGACAGAGGAGAGGGGGCCGGCGGCACACAGAAAATATAAAGAGAGAGAGAAAGAGAGAGAGAGAGAGAGAGAGAGAGAGAGAGAGAGAGAGAGAGAGAGAGAGATGTGTTTGAAGGATTGTGTAGAGGATGTGTTATTCCCTTATGCAGTGCCTTTATTTATAGTAATAAAGGAAGGAAGAAATCTTTCTCCTCCAAGGAATACAAGTCGTAATAGGGAAGAATAACTAGAATCAAATCTAATCTAGGATTTACACAATCACACTTAAATAAGTAGTTTCTACACTCCCCCTTAAGTGTGTAAATACTCAAGTAGACTCTAGATCATGTAGAGTTGAGGAAGTTGACTCGTCGGCACTGATTTTGGGAACACACTAGTCTCAAATAAGGTAGGAACTTGTATATGGAACCAAGTCTCACAAAAAACCCTATGGTTATGGTAAAAACCCGAGTAGGGACAAAATCCATAGCCTAAGGAAAAATGCGTGAGTAATGTAAAGTCAAATGAAACGTCTAGGGGACATCATCAGGATATGATCAACCCAAGATGGGTGCCTCGTCAACACCTCGTTAGGTAGCAAAAATCCAGTGAGAAAATGCTCATAATTGTAGAGAAAAAGAGTATATTAAGATCAAACAAGTATTCTTCAGGATACTTCCCCTAAGTTTGACATAATTCCAAAGAGAACTAACAATGTTACAACTCATAAAGTTTACGCATACCAATTCCTTGAATAAGCTTCTAAAACGTCGTCTTCAGTAATGATTTAGTGAAAAGGTCGATCAGATTGTCTTGTGAACGAATTTGCGTGACTTCAATCATCTGATGCTTTTGTTTTTTATGTGAGAAGAAGAACTTCGGCGCAATATGTTTGGTGTTGTCTCCTTTGATGTAACCTTTCTTGAGCTGTTCAATGCATGTTGCATTATCTTCATAGATCGTCGTCGGGACATCAACGATGGGGTAAAGAGCGCAGGAGCTTTGAATATGGCCCACAACTGCTCTCAACCAAAAGCATTCCCGAGTTGCTTCATGTAAGGCGAGAATTTCATAATGGTTAGACGAAGTGGCAACTAAGGTCTGTTTAGTTGACCTCTAAGAGATTGCAGTGCCTCCAACAGTAAAGACATAACTCATTTGAGAGCGCGCCTTGTAAGGATCAGATAAGTATCCAGCGTTGGCATAACCAACAAGGTGAGAATTGACTCAAGATAAGGGTGTGCGCCATCACTCGAGGATCTATAAGGATAGAACAAGCTCAGATCCGTGGTATCCTTAAGGTAGCAAAAAATATCTTTAACACCTGTCCAATGTCTGTGTGTTAGTGCATTAATGTATCTTGCCAAAAGATTAACAGCGAATGAGATGTCGAGTCTAATGCATTGAGCTAAGTACAATAAAGCGCATATCACACTTACATATGGAACTTCAAGCTCCAAAATCTCTTCATCATCCCCCTTAGGACGGAAGGGATCTCGTTTTGCATCAAGCGATCGAACAACTATAGGAGTACTCGAAGGCTTCACTTTATCCTCATTAAAGCGGCGTAACACCTTCTGGGTATAGTTCAATTGATGTACTAAGATTCCATCTGAACGGTGCTCTATCTCGAGACCGAGACAGTATCGAGTCTTTCCTAGATCTTTCATCTAAAATTCCAACTTCAAGTGCGCGGTAGTTCTCTCAAGCTCTTCAGGAGTTTCAATGAGGTTCATGTCATCGACATAAACTGCAACAATTGCAAAACCGGAATGTGACTTCTTAATGAACACACAAAGGCATAATTCATTGTTCACATATCCCTGACTAGTCAAATACTCACTCAGACAGTTATACCACATTCTTCTTGATTGCTTCAAATCGTAGAGTAAACGCCTTAGCCAAATTGAGAACGTGTTCCAGGGTTTGGAAATATTTGATCCTGTCAATGTAAGTATTTCGAGAACTTTCATATAAATTTCTGTATCAAGATCCCCATAGAGATATGCATTTACTACGTCCATCAGCTGCATACTCAGTTTTTCGGAAACTACCAAACTGATAAGGTAGGATAATCACATCCATAACGAGTGAATAAGTTTCGTTATAGTCAATCTCGGGGCGTTATGAGAAGCCTTACGCAACAAGCCAAGCTTTGTAATGCACAATTTTGTTCTTCTCATTACGCTTCAAAACGAAAACCCACTTGTAGCCAATGAGCTTCACATGTGGAGGAGTAAGAGCTACAAGTCTAACACCTTACATTTCGTAAGTGAATCGAGTTCTACTTGGATTGCTTGTTTCCAGTTTGACCAATCAGTTCTACGTTGACATTCATCAATGAAACGGGGTTCAATGTCATCGCTCAACATGATCGTTGTAGCTACTGCATATGCTAATGCATCATCGATGATCATCTCATTTCTACACCAAACATCATCCAAGCTAGCATAATGGATCGAAATCTCTTGATTCTCAGGAAGTGGATTTGTCTTTTCAAGGACGCTTTCGTAATCTAGAATTTCTTCATGAGTTGGATAGAATGAATAGGTGATAGTTGGATTCACAAAAGGCTCAGGATGAGCCTGTGTCGTGGGTTTCCTCTTCTAGGGGTGTGAATCCTTTGTACCAAGTGGTCTTCCATGCTTTTATATAGAGGCAGATGATTGGCTAGCCGCTAATGTACGTAGATTGGCCAGAGTGGCGCCCCGAGCCTCCAGGAGGGAAGTCTGTCGTACATTTGGTACATCCATTTTTGCAAGCACATTCGCCACTAGAATATGTCATCTTGTCACTCGCGCTAGATCGGTAAAGCGTCTGGCATGCTCTGAGTTACGCTCTAAAGATATAATAAACGTTGCACTTCAGCTTCAAACTGAGCGGTGCGGGGATCTAAATGAGACAAAGTGGGAGTTGTCCATAATAATTCACATTGTCCATCAGGAACGTTGACATTCTTATCTCCCCCCAACGACAGAAAAATTGTCTAATAAAAGTGACAATCCGTGAAACGAACGGTAAACAGACCGCCTGTCGAAGGTTCTAAGTAACAAATGATCGAAGGAGAATCATATCCGACATGGATTTCCATCATTCATTGAGGCCCCATTTTTGTACGTAAAGGCGGTGAAATCGGCACATAGATCGCACAATCAAAAACGCGCAGATGCGATATGTAAGGTTCGTATCCTATAACCAAATGAATGACGCTATATGGTTGGATCGCAATAGGCCTCAGGCAGACCAACATGGTTGCATGCAATATTGCACAGCCCCAAGCAGCAATTGAGAGCTTAGTACGTGAGACCAACGATTGAGTAATCATTTGTAAGCGCTTAATGAATGCCTCTACCAAACCGTTCTGGGTGTGAACATAGGGTAATGGATGTTCAACTTCAACACCAACCGACATGCAATAGTCATCAAAAGTTTTAGATGTGAATTCTCCAGCATTATCCAATCGAATAAATTTAATCGAATAATCAGGGATGTGAGCCCTGAGCTTGATAACCTAAGCCAACAGTTTGGAGAATGCAGCGTTCCTTGTGGACAACAAGCACACGTGTGACCAATGTGTGGAGGCGTCAACCAAAACCATAAAATATCTAAATGGTCCACATGGAGGGTGAATCGGTCCACAAATGTCCCCCTAAATCCTTTGTAGAAAAATAGGAGGATTTGAACGAATCTTGTCATAAGAAGGTTTAATAATAACTTTTCTAGTGAGCAAGTTTGACATGCAATTCCTTGAATCGAACCTAAACTTCGGGTTAGTGGATGCATGTGTAATGATTTGAGGGTACGGCGCATCGCTGTTCGTCTAGGGTGTCCCAAATGATCATGTCAAAGTGTAATTTCGTGCGCAGTCCCAAAGGTAGGGCCCACATAGTGGCTTTCTATAGGGCATATGGTCGTAGTATACAAACCACTTGAGATACGCTCCATCTTCTCTAAAATACACGTCTAGCCATATTCGTAGGAAGTGATGCACATAAATTCAACTTTATTTTCTACATAGGTTTCAGCGTGGTAATTATTATCTCTAATGTCCTTGAAACTCAACAACGTTCTTCCGGAACGTAGAGAATAGAGTGCCTCATCAATGGTCAAAATTGTACCATTGGACAACATTATACATGCCTTATCATATCCTTCGATCAGGTTAGATGGTCCTGATAGGGTTGTCAAAGGTGCATTCTTAGGTATGAAGTTAGTGAAATAGATGCATTCACGTAAAATGATGTGTGTGGTTGCACTATCGGCCAGACAACTAACTGTCACACTAGTCATACCTAGAAATAAAAATTAATTTGAATCGGTCACATGCATAAAAGTTCTAAAAACAAATATTCATTCAAAATAATTTAAATATTCAAGGGTAGTAATTAATTAAAAACTTAATATCCAAAAGCAAATCACCAACAAATAATCCAAGCATAAAGGAAAATTGCTCAAACTTAAACCAAAAAACAAGGAAGGCTCGGCCACTATGTGGAATTCAGGCCTATTATTCTAAAATTTAATTAAAAATAATTCATGTCTAAGATTCTAATCTTTCATAGGGGTGGTATGCTTCTGAAAGTCAGAAACCTCCATCTTCGTACTTTCTGGTTCATCCACTTGCACAAAGTTTGATTCAAACTTCTTATGACGAGAATGATATTCGACTACGAGCTTTTGGGGAGCACAGTAAACATGGGACTAATGGTCATTTGAACCACATCGGTAGCATATGTCCGCATCCATGGTTTAAGGTGTTTTTCCCATATTCTTCAAGTTTGGGTTCTTGGGAGCGAGGTTAAGGCATTTATGGGCTTTTTTTCCTCCCTTAGATAGGTTTTGGCTCTATTGACCTTGACGGGGTGGCTTTTAGCAGCCCCTACCACTCCTATGTTGGCGTTTTGGACGTTGGTTTGTACTATAATGTGCTTCAGGCACATCAGTCGTCCAGTAGGTCGAGCTTGATGATTTTTCATCAACAGTTGATTCTGCTTTTTAGCGATAGGTAAAACAAAGATCAAATCTGAAAACTTAGTGAACTTCTGAGCCTTATATTGTTTTTGTAGGACAATATTGGTAGCAGAGAAGGTCGAATAGATCTTCTCCAGGAGTTCTTCTTTGGTTAATTTCTTGTTACAAAACTTGAGAAGTTATCAGATTTGACAAACTTCAGAATTATATTCATTCACAGACTTAATGTCTTAGAAGCACAAATGCTACCAGTCATGTCTTGCTTCAGGCAAGAAGGTATCTATTTGGTGATCAAAGCGACATAAAGTGCTCGTAGATCTTCCTCAGCAAGGTACTCGGTTTGCAGTGCATCATGAATATGTCTTCGGATGAAGATCATGGTAAAGGCTTTCTTAGCTTCACCTAACGAGTTGTCCGTCTCATCTTCGATGTCGGGACACAAATTCTTTACAGTGAGGTGGAGCTTCACATCTTAGACCCACTTAAGGTAGTTTCTTCCAGAGACCTCTAAAGCGGTGAAGTCAAGTTTTTTCAAATTCGATATGTCCCTATCACAAAATAAATGGACAAGAATGTGGTTAGTGTAATGGAGAAAAATCAATCATTTCCCATAGGAGTAGAACTGTAAGATCCCACATCGCCCAGGGGTAAGGATCCTATAAGCCTTATATATATATTCCCACCTCCATTAACACGAGGCCTTTTGGGAGCTCACTAGCTTCAAGTTCCGTAAGAACTCCGAAGTTAAGCGAGAAAGGCGCCAGAGCATTCCCAAGATGGGTGACCCACTAGGAAGTTCTGCTTGCATAAGTTCCAAGAAACAAAACCGTGAGGGCGTGGTCAGGGCTCAAATGAGACAATATCGTGCTATGGCAGAGTTGAGTCCGGGATGTGGTGGGGGCCCGGGCCAAGATGTGACAATTTGGTATCAGAGTCACTCCTTGGCCAGAAATGTGCCAGCTAGAACATTGGGCCCCCAAGGGGGGTGGATTGTAAGATTCCACATCACCCAAGGGTGAGAATCCTGTAAGCCTTATATGTATATTCCCACCTCTATTAGCACAAGGCATTTTGGGAGCTCACTGGCCTCGGGTTCCATCAGAACTCCGAAGTTAAGTGAGTTCGCGCAAGAGCAATCCTAAGATGGGTGACCCACTGGGAAGTTCTCATGTGAATTCCCAAAAATAAAACCGTGAGGACGTGGTCAGGGACCAAAGCGGACAATATCATGCTACAGTGGAGTCGAGCCAGAGATGTGGTGGGGGCTCAAGCCAGGATGTGACAATTTGGTATCAAAGCCACTCTCTGGCTGGAAATGTGCCGACGATGACATCGGGCCCCTAAGGGGGGTGGATTGTAAGATCCCACATCGCCCAAGGGTGAGGATCATGTAAGCCTTATATGTATATTCCCACCTCCATTAGCACGAGGCCTTTTAGGAGCTTACTGGCTTCAGGTTCCGTAGGAACTCCGAAGTTAAGAGAGAAATGGGCCAGAAACAAAATCGTGAATGCGTGGTCAGGGCCCAAAGCGGACAATATCATGTTACGGCGGAGTCAAGCCCGGGATATGGTGAGGGCCTGGGCCAGGATGTGACAACATTACTTAATCATTTGGCTTTGTTGGTTTGAAACCTTGTGTTGATTACGTGATATTACTCTTGATTGGTATTCGTTGTGTTAAGCCCATGTATTGTGCTAATTAGTCAGATGTTGATGCTAAATATTTGATTGGACAATGTTATTACTATAGTAGTATGACTCTTGGTTTTGGCCATTGATTTATGGGTGGTTCTTTATTTCATTCTTTCAACGGATAAAGAGCTTAAGACTACTAGGAATTTATATTTTAATTTTGAGGCACTTGAATAAAGAGTTTGGTTTTCAATGTCATTTATTAAGAATCATTGATATGGTTTGGCTAGTGTACTAGTTACGAATAATTAGTCAAATGTTATAGTTTAGGGATTGCATGTTATTTTATGGCGTATACCTAATCTCTAATTGAATATAACTATGTTCTGCGTTCAAGACTAATTTAACATGGCAGGTCAAGTTCTTATGGTTTGTTTGGCATGCTGATTCGATTGACTAGTGCAAACAAATGTTATCAAATTTAGTGAAATTATAAAAATACTGGATTCTATGTGAGGCTGTTGTCTTCAAACGATTATATGCTAATACATAACTACTTATACAGAGAAAATGTAGGCAACTAGTTTTATCTGCCTATGTATCAAATTATACGTATCTTCTTCACTCAATTTCATTATATAATCCAATTGGATTAGTTCCAATGAATCATTTTATTTGCTATCACTAGTCCAGCTAGTTACTATTAGATTATAAATATATTGTTGTTTTTATATGTACTGTTGGCTTTGTATTTTGGTATACAATTTGAAAAGGGGTATGCTTATAGTAGTTGATTGCAATTATGTATAAAGTATATTGGTTAATAATGTCATGGCTGGTATAGATATCGATAGTTGACATATCCAATTTGGTGTGATTACTATTCGATTAAGTACTTCACCCTTATATGTATCATGTTATTTGCTTAAAAGGTAGAATGATGTCCCATTAAACATAAATAACTATACGCATGCTTATACTGAAACCAAAATCAAGTTGATGATTCACGTTCTAAAGCTATATGTATATATGTCCCATATGCCCAGACAAGTTATACAAAGAAGCATACAGTTTTTTTTTTTTTTTTATATAGTTATTCTAATTACATGTATGTATAAATGTCTTGCATTAGGGGTATGAGTTGTTGAACTGGTGAATTGATGTTTGAAACTATCGAATTTGAAGATAGCTTAATATGAGAATTGATGAACTGGGAATGCCACTTTATGTTTCGTTATTAGGAAATTTCGGGGACGAAATTTTTTATATGGGGGAGGAATGTGAAATCCCGTTCCTGGATTTCACTGTTATAATCTACGTAATTGTATTATTGAGATTTTATATTATTTTTGGGGAATTTTTTTAATTAATTTATTTGAATTTAGATTTTAATTAAAGCAGTTACAAAGAGTGAAGTTTGGAAATTAATTATTTAAAATCCGTAAATCTTTTGTGCTCACAATTTATATTTTCGAATATAGCCCGATCTCACGAACGCGTAGACGTAAACCGTTCGTGAAACGGAGTTATAATGATAGAATTATTAACATTTAAAGTTAGGGTTATTTTTGTAATTTTGCCCTCATTTAGAAGGCTCCAGAAAATTTGGAGCAAAGGATGTGCCACGTGTGTGGCTAGGATGAAAGCAAAAGAAGAGATGGGCAGCTGGGATAGAAATGAAAGAAAAGAAAAGAGAGAAAAGGAGGGGGAGGAAGGACCAATGGGAAACAGAAGCAAGGAGGGAAAGGAGAGAGGGGAGAAGGAGGGGAACTGGACCCCCTTCAACCTGATTCCACTTCCCGACCCAACCCGGTCCTTTTCATCTTCTCTGGTGGTTTTTCGTCAGTTTTTCCAGCGAACCACGTTATCTAACCCCTTGTAAAGTGTTCCAAGACCTTCCCTCTACCCATTACAACCCAAAATTTTAGAAATTTAGCCATGAAATTATGAAAACCGCACTGGTGGGTGCGGGAACCCCTTGTCGTCGATTCTCCCATTTTTGAAATGATTTTCACCAATTATCACCACCACTAGACTTTCCTTGAACCCAGGAACAAAGTCCAAACAACCTAGGAGGTGGCGGAGCACCGGAAGTGATAGATTGAAGTCACCTAAATCAAGGTTTCCAGCGGTTAGTGGGCCATTTGAGGTGTTTTCCGGTCAAATTGGACTTGGCCACAGGTATGAAACTTTCTCCACTCACTGTGATCTACATGCCTATAAAATTTGGTAATTTTTGAAAATAGTTGAATTTTCCGACGAGACGGGGCTGCAGACCGCCACCCGCAATGGCACTTGTGGCTGCACGTGGCCAGTGGGTCGGGATGTGAAAATTTGGTATAGAGCTTAGGTATTAGATTCTTGTACCTTTACCTTAGAGTAGGAAATTCTTTTGGGCAACGTAATGATTAACTTTGGGCCCTAACCAAGCCCTCACAGTTTTTTTTTCTAGGAACTCACACGAGCAAAACTTCTCAATGGGTCACCCATCCTGGGAATGCTCTGGCCCTTTTCTCGCTTAACTTCGAAGTTCATACTAAACCCGAAGCCAGTATGCTCCCAAAAGGCCTCATGGTAATGAAGGTGGGAATATACATATAAGGCTTATAGGATCCTCACCCATGGGCGATGTCGGATCTAACAAGAACATTCAGGTTCTAATAGACATTTATTGGTTTAAATTTACATGAAAAAAACTTCGGGCTTTCATGGTGATGTTTTTAAGGAAAACTTTAGGTTTTCAAACAAGGCATGTTTCTTAGAAACTTCGAGTTTTGAAAGAATTATGAACTTCAGGTTCATATGTTCCTGCTCACAAACACAAATATATATAAAAAAATATGCAAATAGATCTTCAGGTCTAGAATTATAATTGAATTAATTATTTGGACTTCAGGCCAAAAATTAAAGTGTGGGTGAAAAATTATAAAACCCATAAGGCCTAAAAAAAATAGGCATTTAAACTCGGGGGCCTAAAATAATAGGCCAAAGCCCACGGGGTGGACTGAATAAATAAAATTATGTGGCCTAGGCCCAAGAATTGGGCTTGGTGTGCTCAACTAGACTGCAGGCCGAAGACAAAGAGGGCCCATAAGAGGCACGGATCCGCTGCTTTGCAATGCAGGTGTTCCCAGGAGAAGCAATCTAGTGCGTCACAGGCCAGGTGCATCGAATCACCAGTTGCTGGCTCAGATCAAAGCCAGTTGGGTTGGTATTGTTTGTGAGCCCTACGAGAGCTGGGTTCTGCTACGGTGGGGACATAGGGACACCAAAGCCCAATTGGGCTAGTATCGTGTTGGAAATGTGCCCTAAAACCAATCATATGATGATACTTTACGGACATTTCACATGTTAAACTAATCTAGTTTAATATCAAGGGCATAGATTATTGTTTTAAGCCGTCTCATATAAATGTTATATGCTTAAACAATAAGTCCAAGGAATATGTAATTAGGAGAATGTAATTTAAAGAAGTTAGATTCATTAGACCATTCTCTTTCGTATACATATCATAAACGTTCCTGATCATAGGATTGCCAATTGGGCATTGACAGTCCATTAAGATCAGTACATGATATGTCTTCTCTTAGTGAGAGTGACTAGTCTCGAGTCATTGGTGTGATTGACACCAAGACAGGCATGTAGGTGCTCAATAACGAATGAGTCCACTGAACACGATCAACGAGGTGTTGGAAATGTGCCCTAAAGCCAATCATATGATGATACTTTACGAACATTTCACATGTTAAACTAATTTAGTTTAACTATAAAGGGCAAAGATTATTGTTTGAGCCGTCTCAAATAAATGTTATATGCTTACACGATAAAGTCCAAGGAATATGTGATTGGGAGAATGCGATCTAATGAAGTTAGATTCATGAGACCATTCTTTCGTAGACACATCCTAAATGTTCCTGATCATAGGATTGTCAATTGGGCATTGACAGTCCGTTAAGATCGGTACGTGCTGTGTCTTCTCTCAGGGAGAGTGACTAGTCTCGAGTCATTGGTGTGTGTGACATCAAGTCAAGTATGTAGGTGCTCAATAGAGAATGAGTTCACTGAACACGATCAACGAAGAGTTCTCATATTCATGTCACATGAGAACTTATGGTTGGGATAATGCAAAGTAGTCCTTTGACTTGAGGCATCACAGTTGTCTTATGGTTAAGTACTTGATCTTTGATTATGTCAAAGTCACCCCATCGGAGTGTCCACAGCATCATTGGGGTTAAGCCACTTAGTCATGGAGACAAGTGAATGCGCAACAAGGGATCTCTAACCTTCAAACCGTTGGGGGAGAATACTCTATGATATGATTTAGAATTTCTGGCCAGAGTATGAATGAGATTTAGAAAATTCGTTCTAAATCACATTCAAAGTAATCATATAAGCACACGAATCACATTGGATAGTAGACATGAATAAATAAACTATCAAACCAAACAATGTGGTCAAGAGTATTGTATTAGAGAAAGACCGTATTGCATTTGTAATCCCAAACTGAATAGGTTCTTCACCTCTTCTGATTAGCTTGGGTAACCATGATATGCTGCTAGGTGTCACTCATGGTTTGTGGAAGCCCTAAACGTGTGTAATCACTAAAGGGAGAATTGAAAGTAAGTTTCAATTCACAATCGATTTGAAAGAGTTCTAATCGCCCACTGCCTCGCTAAAAGGAACCTAATAGATCGTACACCGTGTAAGGTGGAGATTGAAGAAACAATGGAGATGAGTAAGAATGATTAAATGGTTTAATTATTTATTTATGGCAAGGATTAATTAATATGTTAATTAGTCAAACGAATAAAGTTCGTTAAAAGACCACGGGTTAGTTTTGGGCCTCAAGGCCCAATGGGCTTCAAACGTCAAGTCCATTGACTTAAGTTGTATGACAACTTAATTCACAAAGGCCCAAAAGCCCAAACAAAACCCCATGGCCGGCCATTTAGAGGAAG
Organism: Malus domestica; assembly: GCF_042453785.1. Taxonomy (NCBI): domain Eukaryota; kingdom Viridiplantae; phylum Streptophyta; class Magnoliopsida; order Rosales; family Rosaceae; genus Malus; species Malus domestica. Next base: position 11,382,976 of record NC_091672.1, read on the forward strand.
GGTAGTGAACTTGCTTTAATTACAAGTTTCCCACTCAAATAAATAAAGGTATAAATATGACTTTATAGCCAAAATTCATTTAGGGTTTTTTTTTGGAGAAAATTGGAGAGAACATGTCTCTCCATTTCTCTCTAAAGAGGCCGGCCCCTTGGAGGGTGTATCTAGCCATACTACTACTCCAAGGTCACTCATTTTCTTCTCCAATCTCTCCTTGGTGTGGAGACTTAGAGGTTCTCAATTTTGGGAACTTGGAGAAACCTTTTCTGTTGGAAATGTGCCCTAAAACCAATCATATGATGATACTTTACGGACATTTCAAATGTTAAACTAATCTAGTTTAATATATAAAGGGCAAAGATTATTGTTTGAGCCGTCTCATATAAATGTTATATGCTTAAACGATAAAGTCCAAGGAATATGTGATTGGGAGAATGCAATCTAATGAAGTTAGATTAATGAGACCATTCTTTCGTAGACACATCCTAAATGTTCCTGATCATAGGATTACCAATTGGGCATTGACAGTCCGTTAAGATCAGTACGTACTGTGTCTTCTCTCAGGGAGAATGACTAGTCTCGAGTCATTGGTGTGTGTGACATCAAGACAAGTACGTAGGTGCTCAATAAGAGAATGAGTTCACTGAACGTGATCAACGAAGAGTTCTTATATTCCATGTCACATGAGAACTCATGGTTGGGATAATGCAAAGTAGTCCTTTGACCTGAGGCATCACAGTTGTCTTGTGGTTAAGTCCTTAATCTTTGATTATGTCTAATTCACCCCCTCGGGGTGTCACGGCATCGTTGGGGTTAAGCCACTTAGCTATGGAGACAAGTGAATGCGCAACAAGGGATCTCTAACCTTCAAACATTTGAGGGAGAATACTCTATGATATGATTTGGAATCTCTGGCCAGAGTATGAATGAGATTGGGGAATGCGTTCCAAATCACATTCAAGGAAATCATATAAGCAAACGATTCACATTGGATAGTAGACATGAGTAAATAAACTATCATGCCAAACAATGTGGTCAAGAGTATTAGATTAGAGAAGGACCGTATTGCATTTGTAATCCCGAACTGAATAGGTTCTCCACCTCTTCTGATTAGCTTGGGTAACCATGATATGCTGCTAGGTGTCACTCATGGTTTGTGGAAGCCCTAAACGTGTGTAATCACTAAAGGGAGAATTGAAAATAGTTTCAATTCACAATCGATGTAAAATGGTTTTAATCGCCCACTACCTCGCTAAAAGGAACCTAATGGATCGCACACCGTAAAAGGTAGAGATTGGAGATTAAACGGAAATGAGTAAGAATGATTAAATGGTTTAATCATTTAATTATGGCAAGGATTAATTAATATGTTAATTAATCAAACGAATAAGTTCGTTAAAGACTTCGGGATAGTTTTGGACCTTAAGGCCCAATGGGCTTCGAACGTCAAGCCCATTAACTTAAATTGTATGACAATTTAATGAATAAAGATTCATTAAAGCCCAAAAGCCCAAACATCCCTAAATGGCCGGCCATATTAGATGAATTAGGGTTTTGGTTGTTTAGGTTACTTAAAGAAGTGACTATATAAATGACTTTATAGCCAAAATTCATTTAGGAAAAATTAAGGGTTTATTTTGGGGGAAAATTGGTGAGAATTGTCTCTCCATTTTCTCTCTAAAGAGGCCAACACCTTGGAGGGTACATCTAGCAATCCTACTACTCCAAGGTCACTCATTTCTTCTACAATCAAACCTTGGTGAAGAGACTTAGAGGTTCCCTATTTTGGGAACTTGGAGAAACCTATTTTTCCATCCAAATCCATGGATCTAAGAAGCAAGGAATGAAGGCCCTATCTCTTTGGGTGATTAGCCTTTGCTTATGCAAAGAGGAATCTACAAAGGTAATAATTTCAACTCACTTTGTTTTGAGTTGATAATTGGTTCATCAATCTAGTAGGCTTTGAATTTCATGGTAATGTTTTGTTTTTGAGTGCATGCAAGCATGATTCCGCCTTTAATTGTTAATTGCATGCTATATGATGTTGCTCAAATGAACATGTTTTTCAAAATAAATCCTTCAAGTGGTATCAGAGCCTAGGTCTAGTAGTTGGTGAATCCTTTTGGGTTTTGTAGTTCATAAGTTTATGATTTAAAAGTTGTAATTGTTACAAGCTTTATTCTTGCTTCTTTGAATGTAAATTTTGTTTGAAAATTTGCCATCTCAAATGTTGTAGATGTAGTTCATATGAGGATGAATATTGGAGCTAAAATTTGGTGCCATGATTTTGGGAATTTTCGGCCAAATCCAAAGGGTGATTTTTTGGGTTCATGTTTGTCTTGTTAAAATAGTTTTAAGGTGACTTTTGGAACCCCTAAGTACCCTAGGATGTTAGCCTCATTTTGAATGATGAAAATTTGAGTTTTTTTGGCTTGAAAACATTCATGGAGCTCTTATGGGTTTTCATGGATGTTCTTCATATGTTCTTGATGTTCTTGCCAAGAACACAAAGGTTTGTGTTTTGATTCAAAGTTTTGATTTATTTCATAAAGTTTATGATATATGTTTTTCAAATGATTTATCATGTATTTAAAGTGTTAAATATTTGTATAAATGATGATGGAAACATCAATCATCAAAACATATATTATTTTTATGAAAGTATTTAAAGTGTTAAATATTTGTATAAATGATGAAAGAAATATCAATCATCAAAACATATATTATTTTTATGAAAGGTGAAAGCACTACTTGATTGTTTTTGACAAAACTAATAAATCAAAACACCCACCACTCCTTTTTATCCCTAAAAACCGGCCACCCTAATAAAATAGGGTATTTTTGGGGCTTTTATGCAATTACATAAAGTTTTGATACTTTTGTGTATTTGTACTTTGACCCGAAAGTTTACGTTTTGACGTTAAGGCCTAAAAACGCTAAAGGACAAATTGTTTTGCTCCTTTAATGAAGTTTTGAATTTATTTAAATTTTGGGTTCTAGTTGTATTTACATGAAGTAGTGACTTTTGTGTTTTTACAAAGTGACCCCAAAAGTTTATGTTTTCGCAATATGGCCCAAAAAGTTGTGGTTATTGCATGATGGCCCAAATAGGATGAGAACAAAATTGTTTTGTCTCTTTAAATGAGAATTGGATTTTCATTTTGTTTAGCTCCACTTAAATCAATTTTATGGATACAAAAACCAAATGAAAATGTTGCATTCAATTAATTAGTTAAAGCGTTAATTAATTAAAGGATGATTATGAACCTAAGCCTAATATAATTGAGCTATGTGAAAGGCGTTTCAAATTTGTTTGAACCATGGGAATGTGTAGATTAGATTTTGGTTGTAATTTGATTTGATCAAATGTTGTAAAAGGGCATAAGTCCTTCTTTACTTTAAGGTAATTTGTTTTATGCAAATGTTGTAATGAGCATAAGCTCATCCTTTACTTTGAAGTATTTCTTTCTTGCTTTATATGATATGCATGAAAATGAAGTAATTGGGTCCAACGCCCCTAAGACAACACGCCTTAATGTGATTAAACGCGTAACTAAAATCAATCTCCATCCCTAGACCGAGATTCAACACAAGGCTCGTGTTGAATCTAAACAAAGGTTCATAGTCATCCTAAGGCCCTAAGGCAACTATATAGTCCATCAAATGAATGCAAACCTAATGTTAGTAGTAACATATACTCTTGCTTTAAAAACCGTTTTAAAAGTATAGTGGGAGTATTATGTACAACTAAAACAATCATATGGACCAATAGTTGTAATAGGACCAAAATTGTTTTAATAGAGATTAAAATGTATATTGAAATGTGATGAGACCTAAAAACCCTCAACCAAACCAATATTAAGTTGATAAGCGAGAGATGTTTAGAATATCTCTTCGTGGCCTTCCACCGTGGTGGGATCCAATCGTTTATGACTTGTACACCGGCTTCACCCTATCATGGGGGAGTACAAAGTGCATGCTTATACTCAGGAGGAATCCATATACATATGATGAGGTGAGTGTAGGCAACGAGGATAGCTATATATCGTATCATCGTGAGGCTATTCTTGAACCCCTTCACGCACTAAGCATGGTGGGAAGAACTTAACTAAGTGCAATGGAACCAATATCATATCATTGTGAGGTTACATTCTCTAGAGGCCAAATAAGATGGGTACTTGCATTAGTTGCAAATGAGTAAGCGTACTCTCTCATTATTATTGTTGCTAGCCATATATCGTATCATCGTGAGGTGGGCTTGATAATAGTGAGCCTCCCATAACCTACTAAGAGTTTCATCCAAAACTCTCGAATTCCAATGAGGGATATGGAATTTGCCAAAAATAGTGGGTGATGCTATTTGATTTAAAGACCCGAATCAAATGGCTTAAAATCAATCAATTTATATACGTTATGTATTTGTTTACCAATATATTTGCAAACGCTATCCAACACTTGACAAATAAAAGCCGAACGTTTAGTTTACGGACTTGGTACTACAAAACCATAGATTGTCTTTAATGGCTTGTAAATGTACCTAAGTAGTCTCATCCTCACAATCTTCCTATTGATAATGTATCATTAGAAGAATATGTTAGAAAAGGTCTATCATAGAGAGGACAACACTTTTAATGTCATAATTCTTCAATTACAAATTGTTGTATGAAGAAATAGGAGTTGCTTTGAACAACCCTTAGTCAATGCAAACACTTAGTGCTTGTTTCTTTGTTAAATGAACAAAGAACTTGAGAAGAAAGCACAAAGGCATGGACACTTAATGTGCCATGATTCTTCACTTGCAAATTGTTGTATGAAGAAATGAGAGTTGCCTTGTACAACTCTTGAAAGTTTGTAATTATGTTTAGAACATAATGGTTGGTTGACAAAAATAGTCCATTAACATGGACTTATGATGATTTTGAATCATTGAGTGTTGAAGTGTTAAACCACTTAACGAGACGGAAACTAGGCAAGGACTTCACCTTTGTTTCCCCTATCCTAATGGTTCACTAAGTTTATGGTAAACTATGTAGTGAACAATAACCACATACTCTCCAAATTGTTTGATGTGTATAACACAATTGAAAAAGGTTTCAAGAGAGATAGTGGGAGTTTAGGGACCATGACTAATGTAGTCAAAGGTGAAACTCAAATAAAGAAGATAAATAACTCCAAGGGAACAAACTTTCTTTATGAAAGGATGGACATTGGAAAGGGTATTTGCAAGAAATGTCTTGCAAGTGTCAAGAACACACCTTTCGAAGGTGTTGTAAAATGTTCTTGAAAAGTTCAAAACAGTTGGTTCTTCTACTTGAATGTATGATTCCGTATTAGTAACTATATTTTACAAATGGTTGTAAAAGTGTGACTAATAAGAAGTAGAAGATATATGAGAGAAGAAAAGGTGCTTCACATACGGAACGTGAATAAGATATAGATCTCTGCGAAAGCAGATAGTACTTACTTCCTCATATGAACTACCAAAGAAATTGGATTATAGTAATCTAATTGATTGTCTCTATAGTAGAGATGATATGGTAGTGTTAACTGTTTAGAATATAATGATGCTTAAAACCCAAAAGGTTGCAAGGTAGTGACTAATCCCAGCTAAATTGTGATACCTCTAAAACATAAGTTACGAGTTGGTGAAACAAGGATGCTTTGGATCGTTAGATCCGGATCCAATACCTTCTTGTTAAAATTGTATAGAGGCGAAATGTTCGAATCTTTATTCTTTTTGAAAGAAGAAAGAATCACAAAGTTGTTGAGGTTAATTCACTTAGATGTTAGTGGCACTTGTCCACAACATAATACTACTCATGTTATATGACATTCACCGAAGATCACTCTCGGTTGGACTATAGTTTATTTTGAATAAACACAAGTCCGAATACTTTGCAAAAGGTTTCAAAGAATTCAAGTAATGTTAGTTGATGAGTAAGACGTCTAAAGTATTTACCTCCTTAGATTTGATCCAAGGAAAAGTAACACTTTAGATGAGTTTCCTTGAAAGATATCAAGGAAAGGAGCATCATGAGATAATGAATTTCTCCATTAGGAGAAAAACGAACTCGAATAAGATTTAGTTCGTTAGATGTTATCTATTACCCATATATAGGATATATACTTCTAAAACAATATGATTGTCAATTAGAAGATCTTCCAAAATTTTCATAACTCCATAAGATGTAGTTGGAAAGAAAGACAAATCTTAAGCATGTTAAGATTTGAGGTTGTGTGCTAATAAGCAATATTTGTTTGATAACAATCTTGTGGGATATCCTTAAATTAACTTTTGGATATCGCTTCTATAATCCAACTAACAAATGTTGTTTTGTTGGGAAGTTCATTGTAATCCTACAATGTGATTTGCCTAAGAGCAAATGAACGAGAGATAGAACTCAAAGAATGGGTTCTTTGAGAGACAAGGAAGTAATCAACAAATATAACAACCTAGTTCCTATACCTCAAGCTCCAAGGTAGTCAATAAGGATTTATAAACCGTCTCAGTTGAATGGTTTTGAACTTTATGACTATGTCATAGAGTTGCACCTCTTAATTCGAAAGAAGTAAGAATGAAAATCCTTATACACTGAGTGCATATACAATATATACTCAAGGAAATGGTAAAGTACCATTTGACTCGAAATAATGAAACCTTCATAGCTAATTGGTAGCTTAAGGTGACTACAATCAAAGAAAATGGTTGACTTTGAAGAAACCATCTTTGAGATAGTCTTAGTTTCAATTAATTCGAAGATTGCTAGCTACAACTAAATGGTGATTCAATGTTTGGACATTATTAAGATAGTCTTGATAATATATGTCTAAAACTATGAATCACAAGACATGTAAGTTGTAGAGATCCATCCATCATGGATCTTAGCAAGCTAGTGGGAGCTATTTGCATCTTATGAGAAAAAGATCAAATCGTTTGATTGCTTATAAAGATGTAAATGAATCTTTTGTTTACTAGGTTTACAAAAGATTAGTGGGAGTTAATCATGTTCCTAAAATTTAAAATATATATGATATATTAATTTTGGAAATGAAATGAATTCTTCTTCGTTAAAGTTATGACTTTAAGCATTCTATAAAAAGATAGAATGTATATGGGAGATATAGTCTATATACATGGGAATGAAATCTATATTGATAGATTTTAGGATATAATTGGATTGTATCAATCCCTAATAATAGACAAGAGATGCTGGGAAGTTTCTCATATGATGATAAACTTCAATCAAATGGACAATTCTAGTAAGACTAAGAAGTTGTTGACTCCCAAAGAAATAATGCGTAAATAGAATCCTTTATGCGTAAGCAGAAAGGTGATTTATGTATTTCATATTGTATGAAAAACATTGATATGAGTTGTACCTAGAACGGTACAAGACGATATCAATACAAGCCCAGGATCAGAACCATGGCAACTGTCAAGTGAGTCCTTAAGTATTTAAGAAATACTAAAGGATAAATTCCTCAAAGATCGAGGAAGAATTAGAGTAACGTAATGGAAGCGTAAATGTATTAGATTATGAATCTAATCCATCATTGGATGTTTCTTCATTACGAATGAAGAAATAAACAGATATCTCTTTATTATGACTAAAGAGATATTTGGATGGAAACATTAAAGTAATGACTTTAGTGTGTTCCATTATGAATGCAAGATATATTGCCATATAGAAGTTTACAACAATGTTGTTTGGATGGGAAAGTTCATTTATGAACTCTCTATACGGTTCCAACCAGAAAGTGTATGACACTAATGGGGCGATAGCTCAAGCCTGGGAATCAAGGTCTCATCAAGATCCGAACTCAAATGAGAGACTGAACCACATGATTGAGAATCATGTATAATGGTGACGTCGTTATTCTCAAGGTTGCTTCTATGGATAACACATATAGATATCCATTGTCTAGGCCTACTTTTCAGCCATTTATGAAATGACTACAGAAGAGGTATCATCACTGATGACCAATGCTGATTGGCTCTAGTGCAAGTGGGAGATTGTTGGAAATGTGCCCTAAAACCAATCATATGATGATACTTTACGGACATTTCAAATGTTAAACTAATCTAGTTTAATATATAAAGGGCAAAGATTATTGTTTGAGCCGTCTCATATAAATGTTATATGCTTAAACGATAAAGTCCAAGGAATATGTGATTGGGAGAATGCAATCTAATGAAGTTAGATTAATGAGACCATTCTTTCGTAGACACATCCTAAATGTTCCTGATCATAGGATTACCAATTGGGCATTGACAGTCCGTTAAGATCAGTACGTACTGTGTCTTCTCTCAGGGAGAATGACTAGTCTCGAGTCATTGGTGTGTGTGACATCAAGACAAGTACGTAGGTGCTCAATAAGAGAATGAGTTCACTGAACGTGATCAACGAAGAGTTCTTATATTCCATGTCACATGAGAACTCATGGTTGGGATAATGCAAAGTAGTCCTTTGACCTGAGGCATCACAGTTGTCTTGTGGTTAAGTCCTTAATCTTTGATTATGTCTAATTCACCCCCTCGGGGTGTCACGGCATCGTTGGGGTTAAGCCACTTAGCTATGGAGACAAGTGAATGCGCAACAAGGGATCTCTAACCTTCAAACATTTGAGGGAGAATACTCTATGATATGATTTGGAATCTCTGGCCAGAGTATGAATGAGATTGGGGAATGCGTTCCAAATCACATTCAAGGAAATCATATAAGCAAACGATTCACATTGGATAGTAGACATGAGTAAATAAACTATCATGCCAAACAATGTGGTCAAGAGTATTAGATTAGAGAAGGACCGTATTGCATTTGTAATCCCGAACTGAATAGGTTCTCCACCTCTTCTGATTAGCTTGGGTAACCATGATATGCTGCTAGGTGTCACTCATGGTTTGTGGAAGCCCTAAACGTGTGTAATCACTAAAGGGAGAATTGAAAATAGTTTCAATTCACAATCGATGTAAAATGGTTTTAATCGCCCACTACCTCGCTAAAAGGAACCTAATGGATCGCACACCGTAAAAGGTAGAGATTGGAGATTAAACGGAAATGAGTAAGAATGATTAAATGGTTTAATCATTTAATTATGGCAAGGATTAATTAATATGTTAATTAATCAAACGAATAAGTTCGTTAAAGACTTCGGGATAGTTTTGGACCTTAAGGCCCAATGGGCTTCGAACGTCAAGCCCATTAACTTAAATTGTATGACAATTTAATGAATAAAGATTCATTAAAGCCCAAAAGCCCAAACATCCCTAAATGGCCGGCCATATTAGATGAATTAGGGTTTTGGTTGTTTAGGTTACTTAAAGAAGTGACTATATAAATGACTTTATAGCCAAAATTCATTTAGGAAAAATTAAGGGTTTATTTTGGGGGAAAATTGGTGAGAATTGTCTCTCCATTTTCTCTCTAAAGAGGCCAACACCTTGGAGGGTACATCTAGCAATCCTACTACTCCAAGGTCACTCATTTCTTCTACAATCAAACCTTGGTGAAGAGACTTAGAGGTTCCCTATTTTGGGAACTTGGAGAAACCTATTTTTCCATCCAAATCCATGGATCTAAGAAGCAAGGAATGAAGGCCCTATCTCTTTGGGTGATTAGCCTTTGCTTATGCAAAGAGGAATCTACAAAGGTAATAATTTCAACTCACTTTGTTTTGAGTTGATAATTGGTTCATCAATCTAGTAGGCTTTGAATTTCATGGTAATGTTTTGTTTTTGAGTGCATGCAAGCATGATTCCGCCTTTAATTGTTAATTGCATGCTATATGATGTTGCTCAAATGAACATGTTTTTCAAAATAAATCCTTCATTTTCATCCATCTAAATCAATAGATTTTAGATGCAAGGAATGAAGGCCCTCTCTTTGGGTGATTAGCCTTTGCTTATGCAAAGAGGAATCTACAAAGGTATATATTTCTCAACTCACTTTGATTTGAGTTGAGTCTTGGTTCACCAATCTACTAGGCTTTGAATTTCATGGTTAATGTTTTGTTTTTAAGTGCATGCAAGCATGATTCCGCCTTTAATTGTTAATTGCATGCTTATAGATGTTGCTTAAATGAACATGTTTTCACAAAATATTCCTTCACGAGGAGTTCTCATACTCATGTCACATGAGAACTCATGGTTGGGATAATGCAAAGTAGTCCTTTGACCTGAGGCATCATAGTTGTCTTGTGGTTAAGTCCTTGATCTTTGATTATGTCAAAGTCACTCCATTCGAGGGTGTCCACGGCATAGTTGGGGTTAAGCCACTTAGCCATGGAGGCAAGTGAATGCGCAACAAGGGATCTCTAACCTTCAAACCGTTTGAGGGAGAATACTCTATGATATGATTAAGAATCTCTGGCCAGAGTATGAATGAGATTTAGGAAGTCGTTCCAAATTACATTCAAAGTAATCATATAAGTAAATGAATCACATTGGATAGTAGACATGAATAAACTATCAAACCAAACAATGTGGTCAAGAGTATTGTATTAGAGAAAGACTGTATTGCATTGTAATCCTAAACTGAATAGGTTCTCTACCTCTTCTGATTAGCTTGGGTAACCATGACATACTGCTAGGTGTCACTCATGGTTTGTGGAAGCCTTAAACGTGTATAATCACTAAAGGGAGAATTGAAAGTAAGTTTCAATTCACAATCAATTTGAAAGAGTTCTAATCGCCCACTACCTCGCTAAAAAGAACCTAATGGATCGTACACCGTGTAAGGTAGAGCTTGAAGAAACAACGGAGATGAGTAAGGATAATTAAATGGTTTAATTATTTATGGCAACGATTAATTAATATGTTAATTAATCAAATGAATAAAGTTCGTTAAAAGACCACGGGTTAGTTTTGGGCCTCAAGGCCCAATGGGCTTCGAACGTCAAGCCCATTGACTTAAGTTGTATGACAACTTAATGACAAATAATTCACAAAGGCCTTAAAAGCCCAATGAAACCCTATGGCCGGCCATTTTGTTAAAGGAGTGGGTTTTGGACTTAATTACAAGTTTGCCACTCCAATTAACAAAGGTATAAATATGACTTTATAGCCAAAATTCATTTAGGGTTTTTTTTGAGAAAATTGGAGAGAACACAAAGCTCTCATTTCTCTCTAAAGAGGCCGGCCACCCTTGGAGGGATTAGCTAGTAATCTTTCTCCTCCAAGGTCACTCATCTCTTCTTCACATCTTACCTTGGTGTGGAGACTTAGAGGTTTTCAATTTTGGGAACTTGGATAAACCTATTCTTCCATCCAAATCCATGGATCTAAGAAGCAAGGAATGAAGGCCCTATCTCTTGGGTGATTATCCTTTGCTTATGCAAAGAGGAATCAACAAAGGTATAATTTCTCAACTCACTTTGTTTTGAGTTGAGTCTTGGTTCACCTAACTACTAGGTTTTGAATTTAATGGGTAATGTTTTGTTTTGAGTGCATGCAAGCATGATTCCGCCTTTAATTTGTTAATTGCATGCTATAGATGTTGCTCAAATGAACATGTTTTTCACAAATTTTCCTTCATATCGTTTACGGGCCGAGAGTCCAGTTCAACCCAATGGGCTGGTTAAATTTAGGTCGTGGTAGCAAAGACAACCAGCATGCCCAAAAATGGTGATTTGCAATGCAGTCCCGAGGGTCTGAGGCCCACTAGGGCTTGGGTCGAGAAACCTAGAACACCCCAACAACACTAGGTGTGGGATTTGAACTGGAAAAATCTTCGGCGTCGCTTTAAGCGACTTCCCTCGGTCGGTCACGGCACGGTGATGCATAGGGGTTCGATTGGAACCCTTGTTTTGGACAGAAACCTAAGTTTCAACGTCGGGGGGTCTAAGAAATCGTGAGGATTCGAAGAATCCTTCAAAAATTCATCAATGGTTATCAGATTTTTTGAGAAACCAATCATCTCCGACGATGGTTGGGTCCCAAAAACACGACTGCAGGTTGTGATGCCCTAGAGAGACGGTAGTGAGGCCATGGCAGACTGCAGGCTGCAGCTGGGTTCGTGGGTTTGATGCCAAAACGGCGTCGTCTTCTCAGATAGAGCATTTGGGATTTTGCTCCGGTGCATCACGGCTCAAGAAGGCTCATGTGAGCTTGGGTTTTGAATTTCAATGCATATTCAATTAAATAATTTAATGCATAGAAATATAATTGATGAAATTCATGGCAATATCAAATTCACATAATTCAACAATTATGGATATAATGCATAGACAATTTAAGTAGAATCTAAAACTCGAAAAATGTAAAGTTGGATCATGCATTATGGTGAGTGTTCAAGCTATCAAGGCTGCATAAATGTCGAGATAAAAACCGTTGTTTTGAAAGAACCTGATTACTGATCGGATCATATTTATATATATTTTTACTTCAAATTCACTCGTCTTTTCTTAGTTAATTCCTTATATTTTTTAGTTATTTACGTTATTTTTGTGTTTATAGGATTTGTTTATGCAAAGAAAATAAAAATGGCACAAATGAGTTTTAAATAATAAATTCGTCAAAAATTGCTTTAGTCGTTCTCATTCTGTCATGGGTTATTGGTAGAATTATGTCTCGGATTATAGGTCATGGAAGTTAGGCTAAATTTATTAGGTATGCATTAGAAATTATATAGCATTAGAAATTATATGATATATCTAAAATTGAAGTGTTTTGCAGTTGGTGAGTAAAGAAAAGAAACAAAAAGAAATAAGCCTTTGCAGCTAGTGGAAAACGAGTGGGATGCCAGAAAAGAATCCAAGGTGGGCAGCTGCTTTGGCAGCTGGTGAGAAACAGCAAGAGGGAGTCAGGGCAATATAGAAACGGAAAGAAGTGGGAAAGCAGATGGGCTGCCCTTGGGTAGCGTGGGCAATATAGAAAAATAAGAAGTGAGCTGCCCTTTGGAGCTGGAAGACCGACACGGGGTCAGCGAGAAGAAGTCAGAGGGAAGTGAGGACTGACGCAAGGAGAGACAGCAGCTGGGAAAGAAAAAGCTGCCCTTGGCAGCGCACGGGAAGAAGCAGCAGAAGGCTGCTTTGCGGCAGCAGAAACCGAGGTGAGGACGTGCAGAGAGGGCAGCAAGGCTGCCAGAAACAGAAAATAAAAAATGATAGAGGGAAGTTAGGTGAGGGCGTAAAAGAATAAAAGAAGGAGAGGTTAGAAGAAAAAGGGAGACGCGGGGGGATAGAGGTGACTGACGAGAGAGGGAGCTGCCTTTGGCAGCACGGTAGTCAGTAGAGAGAGATAGAATAGGTGCTGCCTTTGGCAGCGAGAGACAGACGCAAGCAAGGGGAAGAGGTGCAGAGACTGTGGGCAGGAAAGGAAAGCTGCCCTTGGGCAAAGCAGAAAAAAAGAAGAAGATTGTGACGCGGGGAGAGACTGGCGCGGGGAGCAGCAAGGGCAGCGTGGGCACGAACGCAGCAGATCATCTATTCTCGGTTAAATCTTTCTAAATTTATATTTTATTTCTGTTTTAATAATGTGTAACTAAATTTATTTTAGCTAGAGGTTAATTCAAAGCCATGAATATATTTGTAATATGAATTGATTACCTTCAGTTGTGATTTCTGAGTTGTGATTTAATTTGCTTAACTGCTTGATTGATAACTTATTTTTGTATGTCGATTAAGAATGCATACTTAATTTACATGCATGAATTTGACGCTAGAATATAAGGGAGTTTCACCTAATCGTTATGAACTTATATTCACAAGTAGTGAAGGTTGCTAGTCACAATCACGTTAAGTAAATTCTTGGCATAAGTTTCATGCAAATCATAGTAACGAGTGCCTCGTCAATGCTTATGTTTTTCATAGAACTTAATGATTCTTGCTTGTATCTCTATTATGCAATTCATGTAGGGAACTTGTAGGGAATGTTTTGGGTTGTCGTATGCAATCATCCAACCCAATAACTTGTGGAAAAACTGAGGGTTAATTAGTGCAATTCACGGTTAATTTGGGGCGTTGAGATTTACAATTTATTGAAAGAACAACTGAAAATCAATTTAGGTTGCATATGTGTCATGTGTGGAGAAGAACCCTCTAGCTAGTCCGTCACCTATCCTTTCACCTTAATTTCATGCTTTTGTCAATTCTGTAATTTATTTAAGTTTAATTTACTTCTCGTCAAAACCAAACCCCCCCATTATTAAATTATATTATTTAGTTAGTTTTCATTGTTGTTAGTCTTTTAATTCAATTTCCGTCCATTTCGGTTCCTAGTGTCTAATTTGATTGTTTTCATTATTTTGAGTCATTCTAAGTGTGTTTCGAGTTATTAGAGTTTTTAGCCTAGTTTTGTGTCCTTGAGTCTTATTTAATATTTTTAATAGATTAGCAATCCCTCCTAATCCCCGGCCTAGAACGATACCCTACTTACATCTATACACAATTGTCAAAAAGAGGGTTTAATTTGTGTGTCAAGTAATTTCTCACATCAATTACGTGATGATATTGATGAACTAGTTTGATACAGAAAACTTCCATGTTAGATTCCTAAGCATAGTGGTAAGAGCGTGTTGATAACGTGTTGTGGCCTATATTTATCTGACAGGGGAAAGGGGGCCGGCGACACAGAGAATATATATATATATATATATATATATAGAGAGAGAGAGAGAGAGAGAGAGAGAGAGAGAGAGAGAGAGATGTGTTTGTAGTAATAAGGGAGGGAAGAAATCATTTTCCTCCAAGGAATACAAGTCCTAATAAAGAAGAATAACTAGAATCAAATCTAAACTAGGATTTACACAATCACATTTAAATAAGAAGTTTATAACACAAATATATCCAAAATATCACTTTTTTTACAAAAAATATCACTTAAACCGACGCTAATATCCTTAAACTTTAAACCTAATAAATTAAAAACCAAAACCCTTTTTGATGAAGATTTCTCATGGCAAAAACTAAAAATGGTGGAGACCTAGTGAAGGCATCAACTGTTGGTAGAGACTTGTGCACCCCTAAACGAAGGTGAGTGTAGATGGTTAACTTCTTGCATTTTTCCTTGTCTACGTCTCCTCTTTGTTTTTGTAGTTTCTTCCTTTGATTGAATGTTTATCGAAGAATGAAATGTCAATCTATGTAACGTTATTTATCTCAATTTTCCTTTGGATTATATGTGCTTCATATTTAATTTTCCACACCTTTGCATTATTAAGGGTGTTGTCCGTGTCCGAATTCTGTTTTGAAGTTATCATTGACTGGTAGTGAATCAAGAGACGGTTGTGTTCTTAGAAAGTGCAAAAAAGCATATTAGAAAAATTAGGTTTCTTTTGTCAATGGAAGATTGACATTGCTAAAACCATTTGCCCATCAGTCATTGAAATTCATTTAGTGCATTTAGAAAATTTAGGGTTTGCTTTACGATATAATTTTTTTTTCTTTTTTTGTGTTTTTATTTTTTTATTTTAGTCTGCAAATTGTTAATTAATTGTATCAACAATCTAGACAATATTAAATTAATTTTTTCAATGTGTATGTCACTTTCTTCTTTGCTTATTGTTTTGCTTATATTTTAGAAAAATATCTAGTAATGTGCAATCTGATGAACCCAGCTTTAACCGATCAGATGTTCACAAGGGTAAAAATATTGTACATGAATCAGACATGGAAGAACTGTGCAATTTAGATGGAGATATAGTTATAGGTCAATTGTCCGAGACTAAGGAGGATTTAAAAAAAATGTTGGGTATTGATGCTATGAAGAACAATTATGAATTCAAAGTGAAGATATCAAGCAAAGAAAGGTTTGGAGTTGGTTGTGCCGGTGATGAATGCAAGTGGAAACTATGTGCTTCTAAATTACGAAAATCACCATATTTCAAGGTTAGGAAATACGTTTATATTCACTCATGTTCATTAGACATTATCAATTGTCACCATCGATAGGCAAGTAGTTCTCTTATTGGTCAATGCATAAAGTCTAAGTATGAGGGTGTATCACGAGTACATAGACCATGTGACATCATAAAAGATATGTGGAAGGACATGGGTGTGGGTATAAGTTATGTGAAGGCTTGGAGTGTTAAGGAACATGCAATGGATTTGGTTAAGGGATTACCAAAGGAATCTTACGCGTTACTTCCATCTTATTTTGCTATGTTAGAAGCCAAAAATCTAGGTACAATAACACATACTGAAACGGATGAGAATAATCATTTTTTGTACCGTTTCATGTCACTTGGACCTTACATAAGAGGTTTTAGAAGTGCTATTAGGCCGGTAATAGCAGTCGATGGGATGTTTTTAAAGGGTAAATATCTTGGCATCTGTTTGTTGCCACATGCATGGACGACAATAAACAAAGGGAATTGTTATTGGCACTCCAAAATTCTCATTCTACACTCCAAACTTTCTATATTTAAAAAGAAAAATACATTTGTGAGTAGTGTAGAATGAGATTTTTGGAGTGCTAATAACACTTCCCTAGACAAATATACCCTCTAGCATTCGGAGTTGGAGATTCAGAGAATGATGCATTATGGAATTGGTTTTTGACAAAATTACGGGAGCAATTGAGGAAAAAGATGACATGGTGTTCGTTTCTGATAAACATGAAAGCATTCGACAACTCTGTCAACTCTTTTTCCCAATGTCCATCATGGTGCATGCATAATTCATATAAGTCAAAACATTAGGCACAATTTTAAGCATGAGAGAGCACATAAACTGTATTTTACAGCTGCTAAAGCATACAGAGTTCCTGAATTTCATCGTCTCATGACAAAAATATATAAAGTCAACTATGAGATGGGTGATTATCTTAATTCAGCTGGATATGAAAAATGGACTTGTGCGTACTTTGATGGAAAGCGGTACGACATCATGACAACAAATATTACTGAATGTCTCAATGCAATCACCAAAGATGCTTGAAAACTACCTATCACATGATTTCTTGAGTATTTTAGAATGAATATTCTGCATAAGTGGTTTTATGAGCATCAAACCAAGGCAGCCAAAATATACTACAAACTCCTTGGTCATTGCGTATGCAAAAGCTATATAATCAGTTTGTAATCAGACCGATTGGATAGTAACTGATGATGTGGGTGAAAGGACAATTACACAAAGAATATATGGTAGGTGCAAAGAAAAGAGGATCCCATCACGTGGAGAAGAAAAATCAACTCAAAAGTGTTCAAAATGTGGTTCAAATGACCATTATAAGCAAACTTATACGAATCCCATTCAACTTCATCCTACTTTATAGAACCCTTTTAAATTTACAGTTTAATGAATAAAATTTTATTTTCTATCATTTTATTGTTTATATTG
Organism: Malus domestica; assembly: GCF_042453785.1. NCBI lineage: Eukaryota > Viridiplantae > Streptophyta > Magnoliopsida > Rosales > Rosaceae > Malus > Malus domestica. The sequence continues at coordinate 11,400,250 of NC_091672.1, forward strand.
GTTGTACAATTCTTTAAATTTGAGACAAGTAAAAGTTAATTTATTTTTATTTGTTCACTCTGGTATATTGCCTTCCTCATCAACTTCTTCATCTATTCCTGATTATCTTTACCACGGCTTGATGTATTGTTGCATCTTCCCTGTCAACTACTGGATTTCCAAAGGAAAACTCATTCAGTTACTAGTAGTAGAGAAAGCACTAGTTTTAGGTTTTGGCTCGAGAACTCTTCATCTAATAAGGTTTTGGTTTTTTAATTTATTAGGTTTAAAGTTTAAGGGCATTTGTGTCTATTTAAGTGATATTTTGAATATATTTAAAATTGTTATTTTTCAAGCTACAAATGGCATCGACTGATCTTGATAAATCCCAATTTTTGAGGAATTCACTACACAATCAATTGCTTTGTTCAGTGACTGATGTTCGAGCATTTGTTCTCTGTATGCGAAACATTTATAACTTAAAAATAACAGAAAGCTCGAACAAGCCATCACTGAATAAAAGTCGCTAGAGAACAGAGAATTAGAGCAGTAAAAGGCTAAAAGCTACCGGAATCACGAATCAACCGTTCGTTAGAAAATAAAGGGATTTTACTCGTCAAGGTTTGCAGATACACCAGATCACATAAACTAGACACTAGAAACTAGAAAGGTGCCATTCCTCGAAACTGCACCCAGAGGACTGCATCACCAGATGCAACGGTATGTAACATGAGACTCGGTAATATCACCAGTGCAAGTAACTTTCACTACCTGCCCCTTCTCAAGTCCATGGTACCGTGAAATTGCGTCTTTTCGTGAAAGTCGAGGAAGCTGCAGGAAGAACAGTTGATGAAATTAAAATTGCGCGAACATTACAGTTTAGTTACCAATCAGAAGCCAACCCATCTACATGAAATGTAATGGTAATATACAGTTTAATAAAATAAAATGCACCATTTGATAGACGAACACACCAAAGCACTTCCAATACAAATGGAGGCGCTTCTTACTGGGACCGTCCAACAGTAAATGAGAGAGAGAGACAGAGAGAGAGACAGAGAGGGTTTATAGGCAAAAGACCTCTGATGTATGTCTATAGGACCAAAAGAAGAGAGATCCGTGAATCACGAGGTTGGACGGTCAGGGTTTTCTAGATTGGGGTCAATAAGGCCAGTTCATTCTTTGAGTTTGCTCTGCATATTAGAGGTCTATAGGCACAAAGTCTTATCAGTTGCAATTTCAACATGTGATCTCAGCTGAATTTCCCAAATAGAGCAAAACAAATTAGAGAATCACATATTGAGCAACAATAAAATCAGGGAATTCCTTCAGTATGTGGCCATTAAAATACAATGAGCGCTTGAATGTCTTTACACGTAGTGAGTTTTGGTCCGTAAGTATAATAAAGTTTCAATGTAGTCATTTATGATTATACCAAAGCACTTCCAATAACATGGGTTTAATACTGATGACAAGGCATATAAATGGGGTCCAACCCAATTCACTCTCCAAACGATCCCTGCCAACCACTCACACATAAAATTCATAACACTCTTTTCCAACACCATATCAGAAGAAATTTCAAATGACAGAGGGAATACCACAGCAAAGTCAGATTAAGTAATTCAAATCTATTCAAGATTATTCAGTAATTAAGAAAAATATGAAGGATCTCCAGAGAAAGAAAATCAGAGTCTGGTTTTTCTTAACTTGAGTTAATAAACTAACCTGCTTTTCTTCTACGTTGTACTTCTTTAGGAGTTTTCCTTTCTCTTTGTCCGTCAGCACCTGATGCTTTGGCTTCAAGACATGCTTCGTGATGTTAACAAGCAAGTCGGTAATCTGCCAAACAAAGAAAGATATAGAAAATGAGAGGAGTGAGAAGGAGAACCTCTAAGTGAACGAACCATTAAAACTATTAGGCAGAAACACTTTACAGTTATCAGTAAGTGTTTCAGTATAAATGCTGTAAAAAATCATGTTGTGAAATGCTTTCCGAAAGCACCTAAAGAAACAACAAAAACACTACTGTAAGTACCTTGGTAAAAAATTAACCAAGGAATTAATTGAGGTCTTTAAGGATACAAAAACAAAAACATTCATATTAAAACGCAATCCACAGAGTCAAAATCTAAGAGGTTCTGTTTGGACTCATCATTGCAAAGTCCATCATTACAGTATTTTCAATTTCCTTAAGATGCATATATAACATTTCAAATTTTCCGAACTTGCAGTTGACCTCCCTAAATCGCATTTCCCACTACTCTTTTATGCCTAGATTATAAAGAAGCTTTATCAATGCATTTTGATCCTTAAAGGCTTAAAAGGCAATTAGTTCATCAATAGTAATGCCCTCTCCAATCATAATCCATCCATAAAGCTAGTCTAGAAAATCAGAAACGTAGTCAAATTTAATCGTCTTGTAGGACTTGTTATGTATAAAGGAATGAAATGAAAAACATAATTGACATTTGGAAACAAACCTGGAATATTTCAGTTTTAAACGGATAAAGTTCCAGAGTTTTTAGAGCTTGGTTTGTTACTTGGTTTTGGGTAATTAACATGAGCCCCGTCAAAGTGTCCTTATTAGCAATCTGAGAATGTAGCCCACGAATCACATTAACCTTCACGATACCAGGGCCACAGTAAATGACCAGCATCTGCAATTCAAAAACTAATCATAAATACCAATTGCTCATAAGTTATTACTACAATCACACACACCAAATTTCAAGTGAAGAGCACAGCAAATATATCAGTGCCACTGTTTATGCCTTTGTCTAGCATCCATGCATAAAATTAACATTTCAATTCGATGGTAAGTGGGTGAAAATCACATTGACCAAAGTGTAAGTGGAAGTGTGGAAGCAGCCGAGGTTAAGCAGTCATATCTGGTCTGAATAAAGTCTGCATGTAAATCAAACAAGCTTCTAAATATGAAATAAACACTGCAAACAACTGTAAAACCTCAATTCTAACATCAAGCAAAATCATACCCTTCAAAAATCCAACGTCTTTTTTTTTTTCACACGACTTTTGTAAAATCCTTAATCTTATATCATCTACTGTAATCTTGAAATGAAATTACACCATCGGTGGCCTGGTAAGAATCTGGTTACAACTAAGCATGCATGCATAGGTTGTATTGAGATTTAGCAAAAGCAGAAAAAGGTCATCGCACGGAAGAAGTCACAAGCACTGAATCAGCCTTGCTTCTTCTTTTAGGACCATAGACAAAAAATCTGAGACGTATTCATGAGTAGCGCAATCCTACACATATTGCTACACCCAATGGTAGCTCAAACCTTAAAATTGCCAAATTCGTAAACGTATAGATTTTGAAACTCGACACGAAATTAATCCAAGTGCAAGAATGAAGAAAAAGAAACTGCCCGGAACCCGAAAGTCTTGTTTCTTTGATTCTCTGTCAATCGATAAAGCACTTATACGACATGCAAAGTAAGATTTGCATCAACATTTGCTTTTATTGTCTTCACAAACAGAGACGGACAAAGTTCATAACAGTCACCAAAAAAACATACCATATAATTTGTGGAACAAAACACGTATTGCTAAAATCTTAAACCCTAAACCTCAAAATTTCCAAATTCGTAAGCACAAAGATTTCGATATCCGACACATAATACAAGTACCAGAAATTCCTCTTTCTTTGATTCTCAGTAAATAAAATAAAACAAATGCAAGGAAAAAAAAGCATAAATTGGTTACCCTGTCAGAAGGGTCGGTGCAATGAGTGGCGGAGAAGCGTAGGCGCTCGATATCGGGAGTGGGGCCGTGGAGGAAGCGGAAGTCTTGGAGAGAGAGGTCGATTTCGGAGGCGGGAACAGAATAGCCTCTGTCCCTCAGCGTCTCCAGCACCGTTCTCCGTGAGAGGTAGTATCTGTGGCTCTCTGCGCTACCATCGTCTATGTGGCTGGTCAGGCAAGGCCCCAGAATCTCCCCGTTGGTTTCCCCATTCGCCGGCTCTCCCTCCACGTCCATCTCTCTCTCTCTCTCTCTCTCTCTCTCTCCTGAGTCCTGACACCAGTGTCAGAGACTTTAACTCAACTGAGAAAAAGTAGACTCTCTTGCGTTTGGGGTTCTGGGAATGCTACTGTGTGGTTAACCCAGGGGATGGTACCATGCGTGTGTTTCTTTTTGTTTTGGGTAAAAGCATTTCCACGGTCCAACTGCCCGTGCAAGGCAAGGGCCAGGGCCTGAACATGCCTCCACCGGTCCAAGGCTGTCAGCCCCATTCTCTCTCTACTTGTCATGCTCTACTTGTCATGCTCTAATTGATTCTTAAATGTGAAATTTTTACTACGACGTAACACAACCGAACCGCATACAAATCTTTGTCGGCCAAAATGGGGACACCTTGAACTCAACTCTTGCAAGTTCCCGAAGTGGATAGATTCATCGAAGATAACTCACATCAATCATCTGGGCATGGCATATTAGATGCTGGGAAGCAGCCATTAAGTCCCACAATTTAAGGCCGGACAAAACAACAAGGAAGAAAAATGTTGGTCCCACCACGACGAGACTTGGTTTTAAAGCATAGCACCCAACAATCCAAGTGATTTCCAAAAAAATATGAGAAAATTACAACTTTCCAGTACCAAAAACAAACCCCAATACAACTCTCAAGTAGAAAGGAAATCCTAACTATGAATTTGTATTTAATATCAAACGACGGATCACAATTCCATTGATAAAAAAATCTACTCAGTATTCACAAAATAAACTTAGCAGCTCTGGATGTCCAGGCCATGCATCCAGAGTCCTTTCACCGTCATCTGCACTTGTACAGGAAAAAAGGAGTTGCTGTTATACAGAGTTGAAAGATCAAATGACCCAGTTACAGCAGGATCATTTCAACTTTATTATTAGGAAAGTGAAGAGGCATAATTGAAATCAGTTAATCAAGTATCTAAGCTATATGCATCAGTAAAATATGATACAGGCCGAATCGGGTCAATAACAAGATATTCGGGTTGCATCAACTTTAATATTTGGAGCCGAAAACCTGCCCTAAATAAAGTTGTATAGGGTACCAAAGTTACCCACGTTGTGACTCACTAGACAGAAGAAACAATGGCCAGTTACAATCTCAATTTCTATGGTAGCTAGGTACTTGGGATTTCTTTTGTATATGGGTACAGGCACTAGACTTACAAACAGCCTGCTTTCCAAAGAGATCATGTCTGCAGGATATGTGACAGAATTTCTAAATTCCACATATCTCCAAATAGATCATGTCTGCAGGATACAACACCCTTAGTAACCTATTAAAGACAACAAGAAACTCGCCAAAAATCAAATTTGATTTCGAGTTTTATCTTCAGGTAAAACAACCTAAACAATCACGGGTATTTGATTCTTTCCTGACTCACATACCTGTAGATGTTGCTTCTTTGAGTCTAGGTAAGTTAGCAGCACACATGCTAACCAATGAAGAACATGTAATTTCTTAAGTTAGTAAGACTTCTAATGATGCAAATCTAACCAAAACTCTACAAATCCCTCTTTCTTCTCCAACCAAAACTCTACAGTTTGTATCCAATTCAATCCACATTAAACCTCACATTTCGTCCCGGAAAAAGGTGATGAAGGTACTTTTCTTGTTTACCATTCACAGCAACCCTAAAGCCATGAGTTTGTCATTCTTGGAAACCCTAAACAACGAATCTTATGATCGGGCCCTAAGCAGATCACAAAGTGGATTGGCTGGCTTCAAATGGGATAACCATGAGTTCTTGCCTAGGGTGTGGTTTCTCCAGTTTGTGACATACCTCTTAATACTAATCATTAAATGGATTACAATCCGGGATTGTCCAATTGTACAAGTTTGGTCTATATGTTTGCAATTATGTTGAGAATCATCCCGTGCATTTCTCGTTCGTGTTTATTTGCATTTCATCAAATAACGAAAACTTAAATGGTGGATTGTTCTAGTGATTAGGACCTTCCTCTTCAACCCACTGCATCCGGCGTTCAAACCCTCCCCTCCCCATTAGTATAGCTTACAGTAGTAATATCGTTTGTAATAGAAAAAACTGATTACCCAGATTACCCAACAAACCCATCACGCAAAACAACGAGACAAAACTTGACAAACATAGTTACCCTTGCTATCCCAAATGGGTAGTGTGGAAATCAAGAAATCAACAAAATTTACGGATACGAGGAGATGGAGGAGGAGGAGGAGAACAAACCAGAGAGCTATGGTGCTTGGAGTGGTGCAGAATCAATCAGCCGACATGAAAAGGGCCAATATCTCCTGTTCTAAGGGAGCCGGCGACTTCATCGGCAACGGCCAAGCAAGACGAAACCCAGCCGGTGAGAGCCAACCACACCATCTTCGCCATCCAAACAGTCACGCCCCATGGCATTGCCATCTCTCTTCTGCTACAGTTGCCTTTGCATCTGAGAATCCAATCAATCCCCTCCCACCATTTGAGGCAAACTCAAGTCAAAGAAATCGGAAAGAGTTCATAACAAGGATTTTGTCCTTTCCTTTTTGTGTGAGCAAAATGTCTTGACTCCTAAAGTTCCAATTTTAACCTTCTATAAGAGAAGGTTTGAACCCAATACGCAATGCATTGAATAAGAAAACGCTAAACACCAAGGCATTCCAATACTTGCGTTGTAATTAAACCAACCAAAATATGACATTATATGTTATGCATAATTTTGCTTGTTTATATTCTTTTTCTATCATATTTCGGAATTTACTTTATACCGCATTACTGATCTTAGTATATTGTGAAGATGACCGTTTTACTTGATTCTTCTTTATTTCTTTGTTTTTTCAATCCAAATTGGAACACCATGATAACTAGAATCAAAACAAAAGATGAATAAGCGGAGAATAGAAATCAAAGTATAAGTGAGAGAAAATCTATGGAAATCGAACTCGCATCAGGGTCTATAGACATGAATACCTAAATCAAATTACTCATTGCAGACTCGATGGTTTGAGTAGATTTGTTTGCCCATGCAACAAGGTTTGACTCTCCATCATTGTAATTTAGGTTAGTTTAAAGTAGAAAATCGTTTTGTATAAAGTAGACATTGTTCCCACGTTCAGTAAATAGTATCAACTCTGAACCCGGAGTGGACGTCCGCACATCTCAGATTCACAATGTTGAAGCCTTGTTCAACTTCAAAATTAAGAGTCTTTCTAATTTATAGGATAGCGGTCCCTCAAAACTTCGGTTTTCTTTTCTGAACCAATATGAGCACCCTTAAATTCGATCAACAATGTATTGAGTTCATCAATCATTGACAATACATAACTTAACAAACCAGTACGACATACGTAATGTTTTCGAACAAAAGAATAAACATTCATCGCCATAACAAATACAGGACAGCAAGTAGAATATACCCATTAACGAAACACAGAAACCCTTTAAACCGCCTCAATGAAAAATATGTCAATAACAATAACAAAATCCAAACCCTCTACGGGAATTTGACTTCACTTATTTCTAGTTATTTTGTCATTTCGGTGTCTGACATTCTGAGAAAAACGTGGTTCTCACATAACCAAGGGAAAACAGTACACTGAATTTGTTGAGACTCAAGCAAGCCAGACAGCTTATCACAATCCTTACAGCGAGTCAAGTATTTCGGTGATTCAAACACAGGAGGTGGAGCATCAAGCTTGTCAGACATCTGTTCTGTGAATCCGTGTACCTCAAGGGACTCTAGCTAAATGAAACCAGAGGCACAACCGGACTCAGAAATTGCACTTTATCACACATTTAAAAGCTTGTACGAAAAATAACAAAAACCGTCATTAGATTTACAGAAGGTGATTACATTAGACTAGAATATCGCACACCAATATATAGACCTAGTTCAGTAGCATCTTTAATCTATAGGCTATTGCTTTGTCATTATTGTTTAATTATAATTCTGATTAATTTAGTAATTTTCACATACGAAATAAAAAACCTTGCTGAATGAAAAATATAATTGAACAAATTCATTAAACTCATCTTCTACTAAGTACAAAAAGGATTTAAAAAATCAATGACAAACGGAAAGAAAAACTAAATCAGTATTCAGTAAGCAAGATAACTTACCTGGAGATGAGAGGATATGAGATGGTCTTGCTGCAGCCGGTATTGAGATGGCCAGAGATGACCTCCGGTTGCTGCTAGAGGATTGGCGGCAGGGGTAGAAGGGTGCAAGCTCAAAGATGAGGGCAGAATGTAATTATATGGGGCCACTGATGAAACAATGTGTCCCAACCATTGAACTTCAACAACTTAACCAACCATCAATAAGCTATTTGAGGGGGGTTTGATTCCATTTAATCCAGTCCAATCCCAATCTGATGGCCAAAGTTATCCTGCCCAAGAAAAAAGAAAAATACTGCTTCTGGTGCATTATCCATAAGCATTTTGCAATTCGTCCAATGCCAATCTCCTAGACCCAAGAAAAGTTGGGTAGCCAACAGTAACAAATCTTCCTCTACTGTCAATCTGATCAAATCTGCACATCACTTCTCAAATAGTATCTTTTGAACCGTCTGCTAATTGAGAAATTAATTTATGTTACTGAAAAACAAGCATCTACTATCAAGTCATTGTACGACATACCCAATCTTCTTCATTCTTTCATGAAGATTGCTAAGTAAAGAATATATAACCTTAGATTGACAATGAGACTCATCGCCAACCACAAACACATGCACCTTATTTCCAACTTCTATCCAACTGCACCCAGGTTGCTTCTTCAACCTCTTCTCTTTCAATTCCATTCTCATCTTTGCAGCTTCTCTCCATTTCCCAGATGAAGCATATATGTTACTCAACAACAAGTAACTGCCTGGATTCTCTGGCCCCTCCTCTAAAAGCTTCTCGGCAGCCAGCTTCCCGATATCTATGTTACCATGAACATTGCATCCAGCAGCAAGAGCCCCCCAAACAGATGCTGATAGCTTAGTTCCCAGCTTCTTAAGGACATCAAAAGCCTCCTTAAGCCTCCCTGCCCGACCACAGAGATCAACCAAGCATGTGTAATGATCTTCCCTCACTTCTATTGACCCATCTGTAAGAAGCTCATTAAAATATTTTATCCCCTCCTCCACCAAACCAGCATGACTGCATGCAGAAAGCAGCCCCACATAGGTAACATCATCAGGTTTGAATCCTAATTTCCGCATTTCATTAAACAAGTTAATCGCCTCAATGCCACATCCATGATGTGCATAGGCTGCGATCATACCATTCCATGAGACCACATCCCTATGAATGGTCAATCCATCTTCAAACATCTTCCTAGCAGTGACTAACTCCCCACATTTTGAATACATGTTTATGAGTGCGGATACCAAGAATGCACATTCCTGATGGACTGTTTTAGTTATCATCTGATGAATTTGTTGTCCCTCACTAAAACCAGCTAAGTTACTACAAGCACTTAAAACGCTCACAAAAGTTCCCTGATTAGGTTTCACTCCATTATCTGCCAGCATGTTTGAAAAAGTCATCAATGCTTTTTCATTTTCCCCATCTTGTACATACCCTGTGATCATTGTAGTCCAAGAGATGACGTTCTTCTGTGGCATTTTCACAAACAACTCCTCTGCCCTCTTTAAATCCCCATTATGAATAAAACCAGTGATCATTGTATTCCATGAAGGCATGTCCCTCTCTGGCATCCTCTCAAACAATTCAAGAGCCTCATCCAATCTCAAATTCTGGGTGTAGCCTGTAATCATTGCATTCCACGACACCACATTCCTTTTGGGCATCCTCTCAAAAAATTCTCGAGCTTCATCAATCATGCCATTTCTTGAAAATCCCGCAACCATTGCTGTCCAGGAAATAATATCCCTTTCGGGCATCAGTTTGAAAAGATACCTTGCCCCTTCAATCCTGCCACACTGTACCAAAGCGGTTAAAACTGTATTCCACGAAACCACATTCCTCTCTGGCATCCTCTTAAACAAGTCCAAAGCCCTATCCACCTGGCCATCCCGTGCATACCCATCAATCATGGTGTTCCAAGAAACCACATTCTTCTCCGGCATCTCATAAAACAACCTCTCTGCCTCCTTAATTCGTTTCAGCCTTATATACCCACTAACCAACGCAGTCCACGTAATCACATTCTTCTTAGCATCCACTCTGTCAAACAGCCTCCTAGCCTCCTCAACCATCCCACACTTGATATACCCTGTGATCACTGTCGTCCATGTCACCACGTCTTTGTTAGGCATCTCATCAAACACTTGGCGTGCTTCTCCAACCTTTCCATCCCTGCTTAGTTTGGTAATCAACCAGTTGGATTGTGCCACATTAAAATTGGCACTAAAATCTCTCTCAGGGGATGTGATTCTAGGTGTCACCTTGTAGTTCATGGAATGGTATAGACATTTGAGATTACATCGCATGGGAAGGATAGCCTGGGCATAACTCAAGAGAGGTAATCTAGTTCTGTTGCTAAGATGTATCATGGTAATTGGCACTTGTAACCGGGCAAACATTTGGAGCTCTCTTTGGCTCACAAGAATCAAACAAAACACCTCTTGTCTCAATTCTCATATTCACCAGTAGTCATCAGCTCGGGAAGCGATCAGATCTGAACATGTGGTTATGAGAAGTAAAGGTGTTATTCTACCTGCTGTTAATAGTCCTCCTAAGTTCCACAGAGTTTCTATAATCCACCGGAAAAATAACCCCAACTGTACTGTTGTTTGCAGCTTCGAAGTATACCTACTGTTCACAAGAAAGGAGTTACGAATGTGGAAAATAAATCTAAAAACAAATGATTTTAGAGAAGACTATATTTTTACTTATAGTAAAAGATCACCAGAATTGAGTAAAAAAAAATGGCAACCCATTGATATCACCTCATTCTAATAGGCCCATGACCTACAATCACCAAAAGTTAAAAGTTTAAACTGAACTTGCTCAATCTTAATCAATCTTAACTCCTAATCATGTGCACTATTATAAATATAATTAGACATAAGATTATTGAACACTTGGTTCATAATAATCCATCAACACAATCCTAGAATTTAAGTTTGGTCAACTTCAATTAAAGAAACAAGAGAGTTCCACAAACCGTAAGCAATAACACTTTCTGAATTTGAGTGGCCATAGAAACAATAAACTAAAAATTAACAGGTTTAACCATTCTGATTAGTTGCTAGAAAATGTAATGATAATATCAAAAAATAAAACTTGACTATTCAGCTTTTATTAATTGGACCTGGATAGACAAAACCGCAACTCAGCTAAGTAATTGGCTCAACCACTCAGGTGGTGTTCATTTTTCAGCATTCAAGAAAGTGGCATAAAGCGTTAATAATTTTAAAACTTCATTTCCTTTCCTTTTACCTTATTTTATGTGGAATTAAACGACCTACATCCACAACTCCCTACAGTAAAAGCCCACCAAACATTCAGAATCATGTAAATGAACCCAATCACAGGAATCACTTGAGCATAATTAAAACCTACAATAATAGGAACCCAAAGAACTAAGATTGTGGACAGTCCCTTTGACCATGATCAAATTCATTCAAACATGTAAATTTCAAATCTTATTGAAAGATAGAGACACTCAATTTTGGAAGAATTAGGAGACAAAAGACAGAACCACATTATGCGCAAACCACCAATGGGTAAACAAAAAGAACATGCCTATGCAAAGGAACCAGGATAACCGATGCTGACCTTAGCAATTGTAGAAGTAACACACAATGACTCTACAGCTTGTAGTTTGAAATGTAATATGTGCGTAACATTGAAGGAAAAAAATATATACATGGTAAGAGCAACCAGATTCTTATTATTGGATTTTATATTTTATTTAAAATTTTGATACGATCATGTATATGTACCGAATCCAAGCAATAAAACATGTCGGACGAGAATAACTATCAGCAACATCAACAAAACTTCATTTTTTACTTTATTTGTATTTTCTTAAGAGGAAAAGGTTCAACGACTATTTGAAGCTCCTAACTAGTTTTTCTGCATTGACATATCCAACAATAGGATGGTTGTTACTTGAGAATGACAATGTCAATTGCAAATTGCAAATTGCCTGAGATCAATATCAGATACTAGACTAGGCCTCCAAACCTTGATATAAAAATTGCAATTTGACATCTCTTCTATCGATTGGGATATGCACGAAACGAAATGAAACAAAACGGGCAAAACTTATTGAAATGAATTCGGATAATGGGTTGAGAGAGGACCTGTAATGCTGGAGATTTCAAAGCCCTGGAGCTGTTGTAACATCCAAATTTTGCATTTGTGCATGTACTATGTAATGACAGCAACCCATCCAAATTCTGCATTTGTCCGGTACGAATTATGAGGAAATTACAAACAATCAAAAGAACCAACCACAACAAATTAAAAGCAAGAAAAACACATAAAAATACAAACTTGCTGCATTAGGAATTTGGGACATTGCATCTGTGGTATGCAGAAAATTTAGACCCATAAAAATCAAAAAGTTCATATTCCACCAGAATGCCCACTACTCTAAATTATATACAGATTCCACTTCCACATGTGAAAACTTGAACCAACTCAAAAATTAAAATCAACGTAATTAATTAGAAACACTAAAAATTAGTAAACAAGTACTATCTCAGTAAGCAAACAGAACCTAAAGCCAGCAGCAGAGAGGACATGGTGACCGCTAATTCTGGTGGGGAGAGAGAGAGAGAGAGAGAGAGAGGAGACTGGAGATTTTGGGTAGCGAAGGCGCAGCAGAGAGATTCAAAGCTCACTTTCGGTCTCGCCGTCTCGGTAACGGGTTATAGATTTTCTGGTGGATGGGTCAAAAAGATCCGGTTGTGTAAAACATACGGATGGAAATATGGGATGAGTATGTACGATTGAGATTACATTTTCGACCGAATTACCAAATTACATTTTCGACCTTGTGATTTATGAAATGCAACTTTTGAGCCTTGCTTTTTAATAAAGAAGTAAATTAGGAGATATAATCTTTGAATGATTGGCAAATTGAAATTCAAGTTGTGATCTCTAAATTAAAAGTCCTGACATTTTGTATGTAAATTTGATTTAATGTGTAACGTTGGTTTTTTTTAGCCACTTTGATTATTATTTTATCTAAATTACGTACTTAAGAAACACGTAATCATATATTTTAAGCAACACAACCTCAATTTAAAAAATGATTATGTGATTTACATGTGAGCATTTCAGAAGAAAATACTAATGGAAATTATTAAAAGGGCCAATGCTCCATACCAAACGTCACAAAATTGTAATTCAGAGACCAAAGGTCCAATTTGGTCATAATTCAGGTACTTTTCTATTTTTGTCATTTTAATGAAATCTGAGTACTTTTCCCTTTTTTTTCTTTGATTTCTTCGCCCCCTCCATAATGGCTAAATACTAAGAGCATTTTCAATCATGCCCTCTATTTTGAAACAAAGTTTTAGTGAAAATTGTCAAAAGTGTTGCAGTCCTATTAAATTAGGAATGTAATTATGTAAATCATAATAAATATGGGAATGTATTGTATATTCCTATTAAGAGTAGATTACCTATTAAATGTTATAATCCTAAATGGTAAGGAATTAACCTTCCTTACTATTATAAATAAAGGTACAATGGGATAGAATAACATACATCCACAATTACACATATCTCTCTTCTCTCTCTATGCCGCACACTCTCTCTCTATATGGCCTTTATAATTATTTAGTAAATTATGCTTACAACACATATCAGCACTCTCTTGACGATGTGCTAACAAGAGAGTTTGATCTTCAATTAGGGGAGTATTACGTTTTAATCATTCTTTTTATGATTAATTTATTATTTTATTGAAATTGATATACATGCTATTGATTCAATTTATTTTTCTGTGATGAACGTGATACAACGCATTGGAGATGCAATTCTGGCTTTATGAGAAGGATCTTCTACAAATTCAAATGCTTTTGTTGTTTTCTTCCAATCAGGTGCGCTTGAAATAAAGTAAGATATTTGAAACGACCTTGAAGCGTGAAAACATTCCTCATGATGCATGAACCCCCTACCTTCCAATATATACATTGTATATGTTTATATATTTGTCAATATATATATATATATATATATATATATATATATATATATATATATATATATTGTTTCATGCATTACGCAATTATAAATTCGCTATGTGGAATTTGTGAATAAAATAGAAGCAATTTCGGATTTTTTTTTCCAAACCCTAACCGAAAAAAAAAGGGAACCAAGCATGATTTTTGGGGTTCTGAAAACCCTATAAATCTGAAGCAAAAAAAAGAGACGTCGTTGAGTTGCGCCTAGCTGGCCTGAAGCCAAGCCAAGCGGTGCACCTAAACTGATCCACACACTAGGCTTCTTCCTTCAACCCACACTCAACCTGCCTCCTTTTTATCTCCGCAACATGCAGCTGCATCCTTGGACCCATGACTCGGCCTAATCTACTTTCTTCATGCAGCAACCCGAACCAGTCCAACATGGGTTTCTTTTCTTCTCTGCTGCTGGGCTTTTCCTCTCAGCTCGTTTCATCATAACAAGCCTACAAGTTTTTTTGCAGGTTGTTGGGCCACCTAAAACAGCCACTCACAAGCCCAACTCGTAGCCTGCAGACTGATGGGTTCTGCAAATTTGACAGCAGCCAGCAATCCAATGTTGGGCTGCCCCCCTTTTGTTCTCAACCCAAAGCCATTTTTTGGCTTGCTTTTAGTTTGCACCCATATATTTTTGGTGCCCTACTCACTGCACCCAAGCCCAATGTTTTTGGGCTATGGCTTTTTGAATCCAATGCTAATTTTTGGCATTTTAAATAATTTTAACCCGAACGTTATTATTATTTTGCTTCTACAATCGACCATGAATGGTCCCGATCTATTGAATTAATTAAAAGTGACATGTGGTCCATTAATCTAATAATGAATCCAAAATTATTGACCTGAATATCACTTTTGGACATTAACAATTCAATAACTTATTTTTATACTTTGAACCGTTGACATACTTTCATAGTAACGAAGCTCTCACACTTGAGTTTCCTAAAAAAACTCAAATTCACTACACTTAGTTGTATATTGCATTCCGTGTTCTTGCAGGAACCTCTCTTTTATGAACTAAACGTTCATAAACTAAATTAAACATGTAATTTCAAATTTAGTGACTTTAAAACCCGAAGTTTTCATAAAACAATACACCCATGAAAACCCGATGTTTTTCATGAAAACCATGTCTTAGAACCCTGAATGTTCTAACTTTGATACTTATGGATGATTCATTCCCATATCACTAATCACAATCTTGTTCCCTCCAATTCTGTGGATTGTCGAACCGTCACAAGTTCGATTTCCCTTATTTGGACATTTCTATTAGAAACCACTTTATGTGGCGTACAAGACGTGAATCTCCACTTGACTATCAAGAAGCTGAGAAACCATTTAAGCCAACAATGGCGTGGAATAGTTGAATAAGCCTATGCCATTATCTTCATTCAAAGACTTATGCTCGAAGCATTACAAACGGAAGTACCTCCTAAACGAAGATTCCATGGCTCTTTGGCTCGCTCATATGGACCGTCTAATCATGTAAAACATTGTCTGAAGCACACCATGATTATGTCCATGAATGAGTACAATTCTGAAGTTTATAAATCCGATTGAATTTTGACTAGAGAATACTTTTCTCGTCCTTCCATGTTTCTAACTCGCCCCTGAAGCAGCAATGTAGAAAGCGGAAGTTTACCAAATTCTCGAATTTGATTACTACCACAAACATATGGTAAAATCAGGGTCTGCCAATGTGTGGCATCATGCCCAAAGCATGATCCTTGGCACCTAAGACCTAAAACTTCAAGAATAAAGGATAGTATTCCCAAACATTAACCCTACAGAATCTACTTCTGTCTCGATGGAATAGATCATTGGTTATGCACCTGTTTGTGCCTCTATCATTGTCGTTGAGAAGTACCATTCTCGTAGTCAATATGTGAGACTAATTTTGCTCCACCGAACACTGTTGGAATAGCAGAATTTTGACATGGATGACCTTGTTTGCCAAATCCCCTTAGTAAACCATTTACTTTGCAAACATTTTTCCATGTTCTTAGATTCAAGTTTGGTGTATGTTTTACTTATGGATAATCTTATTGATATTGTCCTCGAATATGAGTTAATTGAATCATGTTTCTTAATACATGTGACCGATTCAATTAAACACGTGATTAGGTAGGAATGTGGGAAAGTTAGTTGTCTGGATGAATGTGTACTACACACATTAACTTTACACCTAAATCACATCTTTAACAACAACTTCAAGTCTATCCAACCTGATTGAGAGCATTTGGCATGCTCCTCGTTGTATGAATGGTACTGAATTACCATATAAGGGACCTTAAATTCTCCCTGTTGTTGAGTTTTTAAGGATATTCGAGAGAACAATGATCATCAATGAAATCACTAAAGAAAATAGAGTGAAATATCTTTGCACCACCTCCAAAAATGAGCTTGAAGCTTTGATTTGGGGCCAATGGGCTATCTCATAACTAGGGCACACGTCACATGTAGCCGGCCTGGAGCTGGGTGATTGAGCAGTTTACTTGTTTTGGCACGACCATTTGGGACACTTAGGTCGAACAATGATGCTACGACGCATCTCCTTACCCGAAGTAAGGATCTTATGCCTACAAGCACACTTTGCCAAGCCTGCTCATTAGGGAAATTGATTTTTTATATCATTCCTCGCAAAGATATGAAACAACCCTCTTTTCACAGTGGATTCAAGGGAATATCTGAGGACTAATCCAACCAAATTGCAGACCATATAAATACTTATGGTTTTGTTGATTAATCGATAAACTGGTCTCATGTTTGTCAACACACATTGCTGCTAAACCTCTTGGCCGATTATGGGTTCACCACCCTACTTATCCCTTAAAGTCCGAGAGACTGGATAATGCTGGAGAGTTTATATTGACAGTTTTTTGATAAAGTATTGCATGTATTTTGGGTTTATAATTGAACATCGAATTCCCATGTTCACCCCAAATAGCTGATAGGAGCATATTTATGCAACTTAGTTAGCTTGTTCTTATGCATTTATGTTGTTATTTCTTAGTTGATTTAGTATTTCAAGCCATTTTCGTGTGGTTGTAGGTACAAAGGGTTAAAGAGGCAAAGAAGTGCATTTTGGTGCCTTTTGGAGTAGTTTTGGGCATGAAATGGATATCACATGCATGGAGCAAAGTGGTTGGACGAAATTAAAGATCTAAAGAAGCTAGGAATGTGCCAAGGAAAGGAAGAAAATAAATTGAGGACCAAGGAAGACAAGGAAACCATTAAGAATGAGGAAAGACTAGTCAAACTTGCCTTATCTTGTCGTTAACTTTCCTAATCCTAAATTACCAAAGATTTAGTCACACGAAGGGTTCCTAAATACTTTGGGACATTTCATTACATATTCTACAAGTCCTAACCTGCCCTAAAAGTCCAAGCCATACCATACCTTCACCATTTCTCTTCCTTGCCGTGCAAGGGAACCATTCCTTTCCTATTTTCTGCCATAAATCACTCAATGCCGTGCACATTCATCCATGTTCCCTCCTTGCACTCATTTGCTGCACCATTCCACTTCCTTTCCTTTGTCTACCATGTGCACAATATCCTTTCACCTCCTTGCACTCATTGATTCATCACTTACTCACCTTTCCACCCATGCCATACATAATCACCCTTGTCCCCTTCATGCACCAGATTTCTTGCACTTATTTCATGCACCATTACACTCATTATCCACCCATGTCGTGCACCACCCTTGTCTCTTTCATTATTTTTGATTTCATGCATCAAAACATTGAATCATTGCACTCAATTGCTGTTACATTTCTTGTCCCCTTCACCCATCAGATTTCATACAACTTTTACCTCCACTACATGCACTCATTGATGCACCATCCACCACATTTGGAATCCCATGTCGTGCATCATGAGTCTTGCTCCACCTTTGACTCATTTCTGCACCATTCCACCTCCATTTCCTTTCTTTACCATGTGCACAATCATTCATGTTCTCTAGCTGCAACACCACTTCATTTTACCCCCCATGCTTTGCATCATCACTTCACTTTCACCTTTGAATCATTTCAAACACCACTTAATGCACTCATTGCTGCAACACCACTCCATTTTACCCTACATGCTTTGCATCATTACTTCATTTTCACCCTTGAATCATTGCACACACCACCAATTTCCCTCCACTGCCGTGCACTTCCTCTATAAAAGGAAATGTGTGTGGCAGCCATATAGTTTAGTTTTTGCTTGATCATTCATCCCCATTTCAATACAACCTTCATCCAAACACATCCATTCATCTTCACATCCATTCCTCCATACAAACAAACCTTTAAACACTCACCAACACCTTGTGACGTAGCAAAGGAAGGGAAGGAAAGTGCTTGGACGTGCTTGCTGTCAAACTTGGATCGTTGGAGCATTTAGTGATAGGAGCATATTTATGCGATTGAGTTAGCTTGTTCTCATGCATTTATGTTGTTATTTCTTAGTTAATTATGTATTTTAAGCTATTTTCGTGTGTTTGTAGGTCCATAGGCCTTATAAAGCAATAAGATGCATTTTGGTGCATTTTGGAGCAGTTTTGGGTTTGGAATGAATAGCACATGCATGGAGCAAGGTGGATGGACAAAATTGAAGATTAAAGAGGCTAGGAATGTGTTAAAGAGAAAGAAGAATTAATGTAAAAAGGACAAAGAGCTCAGCCACAATGGGATGTCACTCCACCATTCACCTTTCCATCATTGCCGTGCACCACCATTGCACTCCCTTTGGATTCCTATGCCGTGCATCATCATCCATGTTCCCTCTATTGACTCATTTGTTGCATTATTCCACTTCCTTTCCTTTGTCTACCATGTGCACAATATCCTTTCACCTTCTTGCACTCATTGATTCACCACTTACTCACCTTTCCACCCATGCCATGCATAATCACCATTGTCCTCTTCATGCACCAGATTTCTTGCACTCATTTCATGCACCATTACACTCATTACACTTCATTGCCGTGCACCACCTTTGTCTCCTTCATTATTTCTGATTTCATGCATCAATACATTGAATCATTACACTCAATTGCTGCACACTCTTTGTTCCTTTCACCCATCAGATTTCATACAACTTTTACCTCCACTACATGCACTCATTGATGCACCATCCACCACCTTTGGAATCCCATGTCGTGCATCATGACATTTGCTGCACCTTTGACTCATTTCTGCACCATTCCACCTCCCTTTCCTTTATATACCATGTGCATAATCATTCATATTCCCTAGTTGCAACACCACTCCATTTTACCCCCTTGCTTTGCATCATCACTTCACTTTCATCTTTGAATCATTTCAACACCACTCCTTGCACTCATTGCTGCAACACCACTCCATTTTACCCCACATGCTTTGCATCATTACTTCATTTTCACCTTTGAATCATTGCACACACCACCAATTCACCTTCCTTGCCGTGCACTTCCTCTAAAAAAGGAAGTGTGTGTGGCAGCCATAGTTTAGTTTTTGCTTGATCATTCATCCCCATTTCAATACAACCTTCATCCAAACACATCCATTCATCTTCACATCCATTCCTCCATACAAACAAACCTTCAAACACTCACCAACACCTTGTGCCATAGCAAAGGAAGGGAAGGAAAGTGCTTAGACATGCTTGTTGTCCAACTTGGATCGTTGGAGCATTTAGGTGTTTTCTTTATTTTGTTTCCAATGTTTAAATTCATTTTCTTTCGTTTTGTTGTAAATATGAGTGGCTAAACCCCTATTGGCTAGGGGTGATTTCAAAACCATGATTGTATGTGTAATATGATTTGATAAATTCCAGTTATGAACTTTTGAATCGTGAATGCAATTGGCTTAACTATTTTATTGATAACTTATTTGTATTTGTTAATTAAGGGTCGACACTTAATTGGCATGCATAAATCCGTTGCTAGAATATAAGGAAGTTTCACATAATCGTTACAAACTTATATTCACATGTAGTGAAGGTCGCATTCACTTCCCTAGAAGAGGAAGATACAACACAACAATGAATCCATACTTGATCGATGTTCAAATCATTTCCATCTCATGACATTAATTCGGATTACTCCCAAGACATGAAGTTCTTGGTCCAGTATACTAGTTTGGAGGACCTAAATGGAATTAAAATGAGATTACCATCGATGATGTTTTCACTTATATGGTAGCTACCGACATAAATGAAAAGCGACGATATTGAACCGTGTTCTGTTGATTAAGTGACAACATAGAACTGATTGGACAACCGAAATTACAATCCAGGTCAAATTCCTTACCAAAGTGTGTTTGGACCTGTCATTCCTACATTGCCCAAGGTAACCATGTTGTGTTTCAAGTAGGAAAGGAAGAGTTATGAAATGAATGAAATAGTGCAATATGATGCACGTCTTACGGTGCAAGGTTTCTCTCAAACGTCTTGTGATTGATAACAGCATTATGAAATATGGTTAGTGTTTCTCCATGGGGATATAAATACGGAAATTTACATGTAAGTTCCCGAAGAATTACATGGATTGGTTCAAATAGTTCCAAAATCACGGAACACCCTCTTAACTTGTTTAAGGCATTCACTTACAATCCGACGAATGTGGTATACCCGTTTAAATGATTTTTTGATCAGTTAGGGATGAATTATGCCCTTACTTGTTAAACTATGAAGTCTTATTCCGAATTGCTAGAGTTACAGTTTATGTAGTTAACATGAATCTCACTAAGACTCTAGAAGAGCTTGAGAAAACTGCCTCGCACATGAAGATGGAATTTAAGATGAATGATCTTGGAAAAGCTCGTTTTATGCCTTAACTTAAAGTTCAAGAGTTGTTCTGACGGTATTTTGGTCTACCACTTGAACTACACCTCAATTGTGTTACCTTTAAGTATACCATTGATCGTTTATACGTTATATGCAAATGAGACCCTTGAAGAGGTTATGGAATTCGAAATTCCATATCTAAAGTTCAACTTTGCGCTTCATTGTACTTAGCTCATTGTATTAAGACAGGACATCTCCTTTGCTGTTGATCTTGGTAAAGATGCAGCACCGCACTTACACATATCCATTGAATTGGTATGAAAGACTTACCCTGAAGGTACTACGAGGGCAAATCCCAACACATCTCGAGCAGATCCAATCCCCCTGATCCTCGGAATGATGTTTGCCTTGTTGTTATGCTGACGCTGGTTACTTATCAAACCAACACAAGGTAAAATCCCCGAATGGTTATGTCTTTACCGTTAAGAAATATCGTAATATCTTGGAGGTCCACGATATGACCTTAGTTGCGACATCTTTGAATTGTTCAAAAACTCACCTTACTTCACTATGCCACAAGTGATACATGGTTAGGAGTTCTTGTTGAGCATATTCGAAGTACTTGCTGTGTTTTTCATCCATCATTGAGTCCCAACAACGATACATGAAGACTATGCCGCATGTATCAACCCAACCAAGCCATGATACATCAACAAAGTCAACACCAAAACATATTGCGTCCACATCTACATCAGCAAAGCATCAGGAGATTGAAGTCATGCAAGCCGATCCCAGATAACCTTGCCGACCTCTACATGACGTCACTGCCGAAGTCAACCTTCCAAAAGCTTGTTTGAGGAATGGTATGCCTAACTATTGATATGCAATGCTTGTAGTTCTCATTTGAAAGTTATGTCAAACTCAGGGGGAGTATCCAGAAGTATACTCACTTGATCTTAATGTACTATTTTTTCCTACGATTATGAGTATTTTTCCCACTGGGTTTTTGCTATCTAACTAGGTGTTTGAAGGAAAAATTTTGTCCTAGCTAAGAACAAGTAAGAACATTTGAATACATATGCAAACTATTAACAAGTAGGCATGCATTAAAAAACAATTCATAAAACCCATGACTTTCAAAGCCTAGTATATGGTGAACCAATAAACTCTTTAACAACATTAAAGAGAAGGAAAGATTTAGAGTTTCTTTACCCTTGAAGCTCATCCTTGATTACACAAGGGATTCACCCAAGTGGAGGGCCTTCAAGTCACCTTCTTGTTCCTTGGATCTTCCTTGTGATTTTCCTCCTTTTAGTGCTCCTTTGCTTCTTTGAGGATTTGAGGATTAGTTCTCCAAAAACATCAAAAGCTTGATGTCTCTAAGTCTTCACACCAAGGATGAAATGTGAAGATGAAATGGATGACTTAGAGAAGAAAAGATTGCTAGCTAATTCCCCTCTAAGTGGCCGGCCTCTTTAGAGAAAATGAGAGAAAGTGTTTCACCTCATTTCACCAAGAAAAATCCTAATGAGAAATAAAGCTATAAAGTTGATTTTATACTTCATTTCAAGTGAGTGGCAAACTTGTAATTAATCCAAGTTTGCTACCCTCACCCTTATGGCCTGCCTTACCTTTGTTATTGGGCTAATTGCCCATTTTGTTTTAGTTGTCATACAACTTAAACATAATGGGCCTTGTGGACCAAAACGCTTTTGAGCCCCGAAGCCCAAAACCAACTTAAAAGCCCAATACGAACCTTTCGTAAAATTAATTAACTAATTAATTAATCTTGACCATTCTCAATTAAACCATTTAATTGCTTATCCATCTCATTTATATTTCTTCACTTTCACCCTTACTCGGTGTACGATCCATTAGGTTCCAATTAGCGAGGCAGTGGGCGATTGTTACTCTTAACGATCGATTGTGAATTGAAACAACATTTCAATTATCCCTTTGATTAGTGTTGGCTAATCTTCAAGGCTTCCACAAACCATGAGTGACACCTAGCAACATATCATGGTTACCCAAGCTAAGTAGAAGTGGTTGGAGAACCTATCCAGTTACAACTACAATGCAATACGGTCATTCTCTAATACAATACTCTTAATCACATTGTTTGAGTGATAGTTTGTTTCATGTCTACTATCCAATGTGATACTTCTCTATATGATTCGATTGAATATGATTTGGAACAAATTTCCTAAGTCATATTCATATGCTTTGGCCAAAGACTCCCGAATCATATCTTAGAGTATTCTCCTTCCACCATAGAAGGTTAGAAATCCCTTGTTGTGTATTCATATGCCTACATGACTAGATAGCTTGATCGCAACAATGCCGTGGACACTCCAATGGAATGCCATTTAACATGATCAAAGATCAAGGACCTAACCATGAAACATCTATGATGCCTCAGGTCAAAGGACTACTTTGCATATTGCAACTATCGAGTTCTTACATGACATGTATGTTTGAACTCTCTTTTGATCGTTGTTCAGTGTACTCAATTACTCTTTCGAGCACCTATGTGTTTGTCTTAGTGTCCAACACTAAATGATTTGAGACTTGTCATACTCACGCTTGAGTCAACATAACACATACTAACCTTAGCGGATTGTCAATACCCAATTGGCAATCCTATGGCTAGGAACGTTTTAGGAATGAACATAAGAGAAAGGTCTCGTTAATCTAACTTACTTAAATCACTTATCTCTTAGATCAAATACATTCATTGGATTCCTTTATTGCTTAAACACATGATACAATAAATAGTGATTAACAATAAGCTTTGCCCTTCATTAAACATATAAAAGTTTAATACAATAAGTATACCAAAAGCTATTACATCAAATGAGTGGCTTTGTGGGCATACTTCCAACAGTGTTAACAAGGCAACCATCCTGGGTTGATCATACCCTTGTGAGCTCTTCTACTTGCGTCCAAAAGACGTATAGTTTTGACTTAATGCAACTTATTACTTTTCTCCTTAGACTATGGGTTTTTCTCCCACCTTGGGTTTTACCATAACAAGGTTTTATGAGTTTTACCTTTTTATGCATTCTTCCGTTGATCTGAGACTCGCATTCGCTCATTGTGTCGACGACTTCATCAACTGTACTTACTTCATTGCTGAAGACCTGATGCACCATCTGTTTAAATATTTACACACTTAAGGGGGAGTGTTGCAATCCTATTAAATTAGGAATGTGATTGTGTAAATCCTAGTAGATATGGGAATGTATCTTATATTCCTATTAGGAATAGATTACCTATTAAATGTTGTAATCCTAAAGGGTAAGGAATTAACATTCCTTACTACTATAAATAAAGGAACAATGAGGTGGAATAACATACACCCACAATTACAAATCTCTATCTTCTCTCTCTATGCCGCACCCTTTCTCTCTATATGACTTCCATAATTGTTTAGTAAATTATGCTTACAACAAAAATGTTATTTTAAGAGCTCTTTAAAAAGTTTTGCTTCAACCATACTACATGCTTTAAAAAGTCATAATGACTATGAGTCAATAAAAATTATTTGTTCATTTAAAATAATATTAAATTAATTATAGAGAACCATTACGAACTCATTTCTCCCTCCATGTATTTAGGATCTCTTAGATGAATTCCAACTCATGAGGTGGATAGGGAGCATGATTGAAGTTGAATTTTTTTTTAATCATCTTTATATTCTATTTAGGAGCTCATTGGAGAGACTCTAAAGGTGAATCAAGTTATGTTGAATTTGATTTACTATGGAGCATTTGCTCCTTTAGCCAATTTTATTAGTGTTTTCACCTAAATTGCGCACATGTGAAGCATATGATATCATCATCTTTTAAACTTAGATTGTGCTGCTTAACAAATTATCACATGTTTTTTTTTTTAAGTGATATTTAGACGAAAGTAGTAACGAAAATTGGCTAAAAGACAAAATGCTGGTTTGGGGTTATGGTGCTTTATAAAAAATAGCTTCTTAAAAAACCTAGAACATCAAATGTGTTTGGTAGAACAAAAAAAGTTTTTTTTTTTTAAGTTACTGTCAATGGCAATAGAAAAGCAGAAGCAGCTTTACCATGCTTCTCAAAAAAGTTTTTTTTTTTTTCAAAGTATAATGAACAGTGCCCATTTAATAAAAGGGATGTGTTGTCCACACACCCATTTTTACTTCTTACACACCCTTCTATTTTTCGGCCATTAGATCTGATGTATTGAAGAACATCAAAGGAAAAAAAATTAACAAAGGGTGTGTGAGAAGTAAAATAGGGTGTGTGAATAATACACCCCTTAATAAAATTTTCAAATGGCAAATACCCCGCATATTTTTGAAAATTACAATAGCACCCCTACATTACTCTCTTTGGCAATTATTATATCACATTCAATACCATATTTTTAGTCATTTAAGAGCATCTCCAAAGGAGATGTCAAATTTTAAACATAAAATTTAAATTTGACAGCCTATGTGGCATTTTGACATCTTTCAAAATTTTGCTCTCCACCCGGTATGTCAAATTAAATATTATTTTATTACACTATTTTCGTTTCTTTTTATTTTATTAAACTATTATTTTATGCCCCTTCTTTCTAGACTTCTCTATCATCTTCGTTCTCTATTTTTTGAATCTTTGTATACCTGCTTCTCTTCTCCATCAACAACCTATTGTCCTCTACCATCACATCGATAAACTTGAACTCACCTAAAATCCAAAGGCCACAACCAAATTTTTTCTAACCTTTTAATTTCAATTTTTTATAAAATCTGCTTGGATGCTTAGAAAGTGTGGGATTTTAAATTACCGACAAGGAAAGACGACGACTTCTCCCATTTTGATTTGCAGGTGGAGGAATTGTAGCCGAGGGATTGCAATCCGTCGGCGACGATCTTCCTCAAATCGTAGCCAAGGCATTGCAGCTAGGAGTCGAGAGCTCTTGTTTGAGCAACAATGCAAAAATGGAGTCTTACATTTGGGTTTTAAGTTGAGATCGTGTGGTTAGTTTCTGGGTTTGGTTTTGAGAAAAGGGAAGAAGAAGGACGAGCATGCTTCTCAGGTTCAAGTGAGAGATGAGAGTTGCAAATCTGATAAAAAAATTAATAAAATAACATTTAAAAATTAATTAAAAATATTTGAAACTGCTGTCAAATTTGACAACATGGGGGAGAGCTGCTATTCCATGTTGCCACATCATATTTGGCTTTTCGGTTGGAAAACATTGCAATTGTCTTTTTTCATTGTTATTGCTGATTTGAATATTTTAACATCTCTTTTGGAAATACTCTAAAATATTCATTGCAATTTCGTATAAAAGTTTACTAAACACTCAGTCACTGTTTTTTTTTTATTTTATTAAAAACACTTTTTCAAAAAAATATATTACCAAACACTTAACAACTTTATTTTACAACTATTTATTATCACATTATAACAAAAACAATTTTTTTTTTTTTTTAAGTTCATCAATATCAAATTAGCCTTAACATTTCTGCGAATATTTCAAGAATTAAGTTTCAAGGTCGAAAACGTAATTTAGAACCCCGCAAGAAGAGAGAGAGAATGCCGCCTTCTCCTCTCCTATAAACAAAGTTGCTTCTCTCTAGGGTTTTACTTCACAGCGCGCAGCCTCGTAAAAGATCAGTTGTTTGCCGCCGTCTCTTCCTCTTCCTCAGTCGCCGCCGCCTCTTCGCAACCGCAACCATGGTAATTCTCCCTCCAATTCCCTCTCCTTATTTTCTGTTTGTTTCCCGAGAAACTGAAAATAAAAGAAAGTTAAATTTCTTGTATCGTATCTGCAGATCATTTCGGAGAAGAATCGCCGGGAGATCTCGAAGTATCTGTTCCAAGAGGGAGTTTGCTACGCGAAGAAGGACTATAACTTGGCGAAGCACCCGGATATCGATGTGCCGAATCTGCAGGTGATTAAGCTGATGCAGAGCTTCAAGTCCAAGGAGTATGTGAGGGAGACGTTTGCTTGGATGCACTACTACTGGTACCTCACCAATGACGGTATCGAGTTTTTGAGGACTTACCTCAATCTCCCTTCGGAGATTGTTCCTGCTACTCTGAAGAAGCAGGCCAAGCCTCCTGGCCGCCCCATGGGCCCGTCCGGTGACCGCCCCCGGTAATTCTTTTTGTTCGAGCTCTTCTCGTTGTTTTATGCTATTCGGCTTGTTTTAATCCTTAAATTCTTATACAAATTTATGTTTCTTTGTTTTGCTGATCATTTGTTATGTTTCTTTAATTCGTATCGGAATTTGTTAGTTTGATTGACAAGATTTGATGCACTTCTCGTTGTTTCTGAAGTTCGGTTTGTTTTAATTCTTAAATGCTTATACAAATTTGGT
Organism: Malus domestica; assembly: GCF_042453785.1. NCBI lineage: Eukaryota > Viridiplantae > Streptophyta > Magnoliopsida > Rosales > Rosaceae > Malus > Malus domestica. The sequence goes on from NC_091672.1 coordinate 11,427,459, forward strand.
TTTCCTTTGTATTGCTGATAATTTATTATTGTTTAATTTGTATCAGAATTTGTTAGTTTGATTGATAAGTTTTGATGCACTTCTCGTTGTTTATGAAGTTCGGCTTGTTTTAATTCTTAAATGCTTATACAAATTGGGTTTTTCTTTGTATTGCTGATAATTTGTTATGTTTGTTTAATTCGGATTGGATGTTGTTAGTTTGATTGATAAGATTGATACACTGCTTGTATTGGGTTTGGAGTGTCTGCAATAAACGGGAATTGAATGAAATGAGTTAATGGACTATTGAAGTATAATTATTTGACCTGGGTTGAACTAGTAAGTTCACGAGTTGATCTAATATTGGCCGTGTATGAAGAAGTTAATTGTAACCGAATCACAACACATTTATATCTTTGTTTTTTATTCTGCCAATGCACTGACAGATTTGTGCTTCCTTTTATGGTCCATTTGTTGAGTGCTTTGTTTGGTTGGAATATAATTTTTGGTTTGGTGATGTTGTGAACAGTGGCCCATCTCGCTTTGATGGAGAACGCAGATTCGGTGGTGACAGGGATGGGTACCGTGGAGGACCTCGTGCCCCTGGGGGTGACTTTGGGGACAAGGGTGGAGCTCCTGCTGATTATAGACCTTCTTTTGGGGTAATTTTTCTGCTGCGAATAATCTGTTTCATATTTAAACTCCCAGGTTCTGTTTGTGTTTACCATTTGTCGGATAGGGGGTCAATTTCACTTGTATGTCAACTGAAAATTTTATACTCAGGAATTTTAAAGCCATTTTTTATCTGATACCATTGAGATTTGTACCGAGGACTTGTTAAGCATCGGTTTAGATAGTATGCATCTGTGTTTTCTCCTTGTTATGTGTCCGTGTTAAAGCGCATCATATGAAAACCTCCTAACTCATCTTTCTTGTTGCGTTTGTATTTTCAGGGGCCCGGTGGAAGACCTGGCTTTGGTCGCGGAGCTGGTGGTTTTGGTGCAGGCCCCGCTAGCTCTAATCAATCTTAAATGAATGGATGTTAAGAGCAGATGGCATTTTGTATTACGAGATAGTAGCAGTTTTGTTTAATTGTTTCTGTTTGAATACCAAGGGGGATTTTCGTGGATGTTTGTTTTATTCTACTTTGTGCTTGAATGACACCTTAAAACTATTTTCTTTGGGTCATTTATCGAATCAGCAGTATTTTCGTGTTACTGCAGCCTAGTGTTGTACTAGTCTGAGTGTGAAGTAATTCTGTTTTGGTTTTCCGGTCGAGTTGAATAGAATTGCGCTATCGGATTATAACAATTGGTGGCACAATGTCGATGCCTTGGATACCCGTAGAGATTTGTTTTTACAGATTAAGACAATTTGTTCTCTAGATGATTTGAACCGAAGAGCTATGACACAGTCGCAACTACGGCAGTATGCTCTGCTCTCATGCGACAGCGCTCCATTCAAAAGACTCGACAGTTGCAATCATGCCAAGCTACAACGAGAGTTTTGCCTTTGCCTAGGAAAAAAGGACCGTCTTTGTCATATAATGACCAACAAATACGAATCAATATAGCGATTAAAGTATAAGATTTTGTAACACAACCGTCACAAAATTTGACCAAGTAATAGACAGACATCGTACAACTCCGGATGCACAAAACTTTGAAGAACCCTCTAAACCAATGAGCATGCAAGCATTGAGATTCTCACTAAAACATTGTTCACAAAACAGTCCACTTTCCAGCCAACGCCTGGCAAATCATCGTGATACAATATGCCGCGCTCAATGGATAACCACATACCGCAAGAATTTTGAAATATCAATCGTTAATATCACTTCGGAGAATTAGCCCACGTCAAAAGCATAGCATCAAGTACAACTAGATTCCAAGGCTGGTAAAAGATCGCATATATCTACGTTTGCACATTTGGCAGCACAAAAAGTACTGCAAAACTAAACATAAAGACACCATACAAAAAACTTGAAGCAAGAGTTGTCAACCGAAGGATCCCCTGTATTCCACTCTAACGACATTGATTATGAGAATTACTATAGTAATTAGATAAGTCGAAGATTAAGGACCTTTTGCGTACCAAAGCATTGAAATATGCAAACAATAATACTGATTTTCACAAAGCAATTACTTCATACATAATCCGCGTTTCACCTAACAAAAACATCAATTGCACACAAATGCTTAAGAGAGTTTTAACATGTAAATTTAAGCAGGCTCGGCTTGATAATCATTCTTAGCAGGAAGCTCAAATTCAAGCATCAAGCTACTAAATGAACAATCATGTGCTTGAATTCAAGTGAGATCTCAAATCATCAAATTTTAGATAAATAGTTAAATTTCTTGAATGAAATGTAAGTAATGGATACATATTTTTTTCAGATACAGGATGAAAAAGAATAAGTAGGTGACTTTCAATGCGTCAATGTAACTATGATTCAAAAGTATACGTCGTATTTAGTCAATTCAATGTTCAAATACATTGTATCTACTGTATCTTTATGTTCAAATTCTAGTCATAATTTTAAATCCTTCCATTAAATCCTTCCATTAAATCCTTCCTTCTAGAAAACTCAGGGTTTAAACTTTGGTATTCGGGCACAAATAGAACGAGAAACGGTGTTGGCATCATTGTGGACAAGACCTTGACACAAGATGTTGTAGATGTCAAGAGGGTAGGAGATACAATCATGGCAATCAAGATTGCAATAGGACAAGAACTCATCAATGTGATTAGTGCGTACGCACCTCAAGTAGGGTTGGATACGAGTTCGAAGGAGAAATTTTGGGAAGACCTTGGAGACTTGGTGCAAGGAATTGCCCAGACGGAGAAGTTATTTATAGGAGGAGATTTAAATGGACACGTGGGCAGGGAGACAGGCAACTATGGAGGTTTTCATGGTGGCCATGGTTTTGGGGAGAGAAACGAGGATGGGGAAGCTATCTTGGATTTTGCAATGGCATATGATCTCTTCTTAGCCAACACCTTCTTTAAGAAGAGAGAAGAACATGTGATCACCTACAAGAGTGGGTCGTCAAAAACACAAATAGATTTTCTTCTAATGAGGAAAGGGGATCGTATAACTTGTAAGGATTGCAAAGTTATACCGGCAGAGAGCTTGGCTAATCAACATCGCTTGTTGGTGATGGATGTACATATCAAAAGAGTGAGAAAAAAGAACAAGACTTGGAAGTGCCCAAGGACTAGATGGTAGAATTTAAAAGGAGAAAAACAAGCCATTTTCAAAGAGAAAGTAATCACCCAGTGTGTGTGGGATAGAGAGGGGGAAGCTAGCCAAAGGTGGGATTCCATGGCTAGTTGTATCCGAAAAGTAGCAAAAGAGGTATTAGGAGAGTCCAAGGGCTTTGCTCCACACCAAAAGGAATCTTGGTGGTGGAATGAGGAGGTACAAATAAAGGTGAAGGCTAAGAAGGAATGTTGTAAAGCCTTATACAAGGACAAGACCGATGAAAATGGTGAAAGGTATAGAAGAGCGAAGCAAGAGGCGAAGAAAGCTGTGAGAGAAGCTAAGTTAGCGGCTTATGACGATATGTATAAGCGACTAGATACCAAAGAAGGAGAGTTGAATATCTATAAACTAGCTAGAGCAAGGGAAAAGAATACAAGGGACCTAAACCAAGTGAGGTGCATCAAGGATGAGGATGGAAATGTTCTTGCTACAGAGAACGCGGTCAAAGACAAATGGAGAGGTTATTTTCATAATCTTTTCAATGAAGGACATGAAAGGAGTACTTCTTTAGGGGAGTTGAGTAACTAAAAAAAGTGTAGAAACTACTCCTTTTATCGTCGAATTAGGAAGGAAGAAGTGGTTGTAGCTTTGAAGAAGATGAAGCATAGAAAAGCAGTGGGCCCAAACGATATATCGATCGAAGTGTGGAAAGTCTTGGGAGAGACAGGTATAGCATGGCTCACTGACCTTTTCAATAGGATTTTGAAAACGAAGAAGATGCCAAATGAGTGGCGAAAGAGCACTTTGGTGCCTATCTACAAGAATAAGGGCGACGTACAAAATTGCATGAGCTATAAGGGTATTAAGCTAATGAGTCATACAATGAAGCTCTGGGAGAGAGTCATTGAGCATAGATTGAGGCAAGAGACACGGGTTTTGGACAACCAATTCGAGTTCATGCTAGGGCGCTCAACCATGGAGGCAATCTATCTCTTACGAAGATTGATGGAAAGATATAGAGATGGGAAAAAGGATTTACACATGATCTTTATAGATTTGGAAAAAGTGTATGATAGGGTCCCAAGAGACATTCTTTGGAGGATTTTAAAGAAGAAAGGAGTACGAGTAGCATATATCCAAGCTATAAAGGATATGTATGAAGGAGCAAAGACTGCCGTAAGAACTCATGAAGGACAAACCGAAAGCTTCCCCATAACTGTAGGATTACATCAAGGCTCATCCTTAAGTCCTTACCTTTTTGCGTTGGTAATGGATGAGTTAACAGGACATATTCAAGATGATATTCCTTGGTGTATGCTTTTCGCAGACGATATAGTGTTGATAGATGAAACTCAGGAAGGGGTAAATGCTATTGGAAATGTGCCCTAAAGCCAATCATATGATGATACTTTACGGACATTTCACATGTTAAACTAATCTAGTTTAAATATAAAGGGCAAAGATTATTGTTTGAGCCGTCTCATATAAATGTTATATGCTTAAACGATAAGTCCAAGGAATATGTGATTGGGAGAATGCAATCTAAAGAAGTTAGATTTATGAGACCATTCTTTCGTAGACACATCCTAAACGTTCCTGATCATAGGATTGCCAATTGGGCATTGACAGTCCGTTAAGATCAGTACGTGCTGTGTCTTCTCTCAGGGAGAGTGACTAGTCTCGAGTCATTGGTGTGTGTGACATCAAGACAAGTACGTAGGTGCTCAATAGAGAATGAGTTCACTGAACACGATCAACGAAGAGTTCTCATATTCATGTCACATGAGAACTCATGGTTGGGATAATGCAAAGTAGTCCTTTGACCTGAGGCATCACAGTTGTCTTGTGGTTAAGTCCTTGATCTTTGATTATGTCAAAGTCACTCCATTTGGAGGGTGTCCACGGCATCGTTGGGGTTAAGCCACTTAGCCATGGAGACAAGTGAATGTGCAACAAGGGATCTCTAACTTTCAAACCGTTTGAGGGAGAATACTCTATGATATGATTTGGAATCTCTGGCCAGAGTATGAATGAGATTTAGGAAGTCGTTCCAAATCACATTCAAGGTAATCATATAAGCACACGAATCACATTGGATAGTAGACATGAATAAATAAACTATCAAACCGAACAATGTGGTCAAGAGTATTGTATTAGAGAAAGACCGTATTGCATTTGTAATCCTAAACTGAATAGGTTCTCCACCTCTTCTGATTAGCTTGGGTAACCATGATATGCTGCTAGGTGTCACTCATGGTTTGTGGAAGCCCTAAACGTGTGTAATCACTAAAGGGAGAATTGAAAGTAAGTTTCAATTCACAATCGATGTGAAATGGTTTTAATCGCCCACTGCCTCGCTAAAAGGAACCTAATGGATCGTACACCGTGTAAGGTGAAGATTGAAGAAACAATGGAGATGAGTAAGAATAATTAAATGGTTTAATTATTTATGGCAAGGATTAATTAATATGTTAATTAATCAAACGAATAAGTTCGTTAAAGACCTCGGGATAGTTTTGGACCTTAAAGCCCAATGGGCTTCGAACGTTAAGCCCATTGACTTAAGTTGTATGACAATTTAATGAATAAAGATTCACAAAGGCCCAAAAGCCCAAATTCCCTATATGGCCGGCCATGTTAGAGAGAATGGCCATTTGGTTCTTTAGGTCACTTATTTGAAGTGACTATATAAAGGACTTTATAGCCTAAATTCATTAAGGGTTTCTTTTGGAGAAAATTGGTGAGAACTTGTCTCTCCTTTTCTCTCTAGGAGGCCGGCCCCCTTGGAGGGTGCATCTAGCAATCCCACTACTCCAAGGTCACTCATTTCTTCTCCAATCTCTCCTTGGTGTGGAGACTTAGAGGTTCTCAATTTTGGGAACTTGGAGAAACCTTTTCATCCATCCAAATCCATAGATTTTAGATGCAAGGAATGAAGGCCCTCTCTTTGGGTGATTAGCCTTTGCTTATGCAAAGAGGAATCTACAAAGGTATAATTTCAACTCACTTTGTTTTGAGTTGAGTTTTGGTTCACCAATCTACTAGGCTTTGAATTTCATGGTTAATGTTTTGTTTTTGAATGCATGCAAGCATGATTCTGCCTTTTAATGCATGCTATAGATGTTATTCAAATGAACATGTTTTCACAAAATAATTTTTCAAGTGGTATCAGAGCCTAGGTCTAGTAGTTGGTGAATCCTTTTGGGTTTTGTAGTTCATAGTTTGTGATTTAAAAGTTGTAATATGTTACAAGCTTTATTCTTGTTTCTTTGAATGTAAATTTTGTTAGAAAATTTGCCATCTCAAATGTTGTAGATGTAGTTCATATGAGCATGAATATTGGAGCTAAAATTTGGTGCCATGATTTTGGGAATTTTCGGCCAAATCCAAAGGGTGGATTTTTGGGTTCTTGTTTGACTTGTTAAAAGTGTTTTCAAGTGACTTTTGGAACCCCTATGTACCCTAGTTTGGTTATATGTTATTTCCCTAAAGTTTGAATGGTTTTGGAATGTTTTTGGGTGAAAAATGTTCATGGAAAATTTTTGAGTTTTTCATGAATGTTCTTCATTGTTCTTGACATTTTTGCCAAGAACAAAAAGTTTTGTGTTTTGATTCAAAGTTTTGATTTATTTCATAAAGTTTATGTTTTATGTTTTTTCAAATGATTTAATGTTTTAGATATTTGTTTAAATGGTGTAAGAGATGTAAGAGATATTGGTGGGTGTGTAAGGATTAATTTCCTTTCACACACACCACTTGCACCACTTGCACCACTTGCATGCTTTATGTCTAACTTAGCAATCAACACACACATCACTCATTTCTCCTATCCAAAACCTGCCCTCCCTCAAGTGGGAGTACTTTTGGGGCTTTTATGCAATTACATAAAGTTTTGATACTTTTGTGTATTTGCACTTTGGCCCAAAAGTTTACGTTTTTACGTTTAGGTCCAAAAACGCTAAAGGACAAATTGTTTTGATCCTTTAATGAAGTTTTTGCATTGTTTAAATTTTGGGTTCTAGTGTAATTACATGAAGTAGTGGACTTTTGTGTTCTTACAAAGTGACCCCAAAAGTTTATGTTTTTGTAATATTGCCCAAAGGTTGTGGTAATTGCATTTTGGCCCAAATTAGGTTGAGAACAAAATTGTTTTGTCTCTTTAAATGAGAATTGGATTTTCATTTTGTTTAGCTCCATTTGAATCAATTTTATGGATACAAAAACCAAATGAAAACATGCATTCAATTTAATTAGTTAAAGTGTTAATTAATTAAAGGGTGATTATGAACCTAAGCCTAATATAATTGAGCTATGTGATAGGCCGTTTCAAATTTGTTTGAACCATGGGAATGTGTAGATTAGATTTTGGTTGTAATTTGATTTGATCAAATGTTGTAAAAGGGCATAAGCCCTTCTTTACTTTAAGGTAATTTGTTTTATGCAAATGTTGTAATGAGCATAAGCTCACCTTTACTTTGAAGTACTTCTTTCTTGCTTTATTTGATATGCATGAAAATGAAGTAGTTGGGTCCAACGCCCCTAAGACAACACGCCTTAATGTGATTAAACGCGTAACTAAAATCAATCACCATCCCTAGACCGAGATTCAACGCTAGGCTCGTGTTGAATCTAAACAAAGGTTCATAGTCATCCTAAGGCTCTAAGGCAACTATATAGTCCATCAAATGAATGCAAAGTTTATGTTAGTAGTATCATATACTCTTGCTTTAAAAACCGTTTTATAAGTATAGTGGGAGTATTATATACAACTAAAACAATCAAATGGACCAATAGTTGTAATAGGACCAAAAGTGTTTTAATAGAGATTAAAATGTATGTTTATATGTGATGAGACCTAAAACCCTCAACCAAACCATTATTAAGTTGATAAGCATGAGAGTGCTTTGAACACTCTTTCGTGGCCTTCCACTGTGGTGGGCTTCAATCGTTTGTGACTCATACACTGTATTCGTCCAGTTCTGGGGTTGCAAAGTATGTGCTTACATTCAGGAGAAGCCTATACACATATGATGAAGTGAAGGTAGGCAACGGGTGTGGTCAATATGATATTCTTCTGAGGCCATTCTTGAACCCCTACCTTAACTAGCATGGTGGGAATGACTTAACTAAGTGCAATGTGCCAATATGATATTCTTCTGAGGTATCATTCTCTAGAGGCCAAACAAGATGGGTACTTGCAAGAGATGCAAATGAGTAAGCGTACTCTCTCATTATTATTAACGCTAGCCAATATGATTTTCTTCTGAGGTGGGCTTGGTAATCGTGAGTCTCCCATACCCTACTAAGAGTTTCCTCCAAAACTCTCGAATTCCAATGAGGGATATGGAATTTGCCAAAAATAGTGGGTGGTGCTATTTGATTTAAAGACCCGAATCAAATGGCTTAAAATCAATCAATTTATATTCGTTTTGTATTTATATTTACCAATATATTTGCAAACGCTATCCAACACGTGACAAATAAAAGCCGAAAGCTTTAGTTTCCGGACTTGGTACTACAAAACCATAGATTGTCTTTAATGGCTTGTAAATGTACCTAAGTAGTCTCATCCTCACAATCTTCCTATTGATAATGTATCATTGGAAGAAAATGTTAGATAAGTCTATCATAAAGAGGACAACACTTTTAATGTCATAATTCTTCACTTACAAATCGTTGTATGAAGAAATAAGAGTTGCTTTGAACAACCCTTAGTCAATGCAAACACTTAGTGCTTGTTTCTTTGTTACATGAACAAGGAACTTTAGAAGAAAGCACAAGGGCATGGACACTTTATGTGCCATGATTCTTCACTTACAAATTGTTGTATGAAGAAATGAGAGTTGCCTTGAACAACTCTTGAAAGTTTGTAATTATGTTTAAAACATAATGGTTGGTTGACAAAAATAGTCCATCAACATGGACTCATGATGATTTTGAATCATTGAGTGTTGAAGTGATAAACCACTTAACGAGACGGAAACTAGGCAAGGACTTCACCTTTATGTCCCTATCCTAATGGTTCACTAAGTTTATTGTAAACTATATAGTGAACAATAAACACATACTCCCCAAAATGTTTGATGTGTATAACACAATTGAAATAAGTTTCAAGAGAGATAGTGGGAGTTTAGGGACCATGACTAAATGTAGTCAAAGGTGGAAGTCAAATGAAGAAGATAAAAATAGCTCAAAGGGAACAAACTTTCTTTATGAAAGGATGGACATTGGAAGGGGTATTTGCAAGAATTGTCTTGCAAGTGTCAAGAACACACCTTTCGAAGGTGTTGTAAATTGTTCTTGAATAGTTCAAAACAGTTGGTTCTTCTACTTGAATGCTTGATTCCGTATTAGCAACTATGTTTTACAATCGTTGTAAAAGTGTGACTAATAAGAAGTAGAAGATATATGAGAGAAGAAAAAAGGTGCTTCACATTCGGAACGTGAATAAAATATAGATCTCTGCGAAAGCAGATAGTACTTACCTCCTCATATGAACTACCAAAGAAATTGGAAAAACCAAAGATTGTCTTTACATTCCAATTTTAAGGAATTTAATTCCGTCACTATAGTAGAGATGGATGAATGTTTTGTTTGACAAAACATTGTTCTTTATTAATCAATGATTGGATCATGGTAATCTAATTGATTGTCTCTATAATAGAGATAATATGGTGGTGTTAACTATTTAGAATAAAATGATGCTTAAAACCCAAAAAGGTTGCAAGGTAGTGACTAATCCCAACTAAGTTGTGATACCTCTAAAACATAAGTTACGAGTTGGTGATAGATGGGTGCTTTGGATCGTTTGATCCGGATCCAAAACCTTCTTGTTAAAATTGTATAGAGGCGAAATGTTTGAATCTTTATTCTTTTGGAAAGAAGAAAGAATCACAAAGTTGTTGAGGTTAATTCACTTAGATGTTAGTGGCACTTGTCCATAGCATAATACTACTCATGTTGGATGACATTCACTGAAGATCACTCTCGGTTGGACTATAGTTTATTTTGAATAAACACAAATCCGAATACTTTGCAAAATGTTTCAAAGAATTCAAGTAATGTGAGTTGATGAGTAAGACGTCTAAAGTATTTACCTCCTCAGATTTGATCCAAGATAAGGTAACACTTTAGAACAGTTTCCTTGAAAGATATCAAGGAAATAAGCATCATAAGATAATAGATTTCTCCATTAGGAGAAGAACGAACTCGAATAAGATTTAATTCGTTAGATGTTATCAATTACCCATATATAGGATATATACTTCTAAAACAATATGATTGTCAATTAGAAGATCTTCCAAAATTCTTCATGACTCCATAGGATGTAGTTGGAAAGAAAGACAAATCTCAAGCATGTTAAGATTTGGGGTTGTGTGCTAATAAGCAATATTTGTTTGATAACAATCTTGTGGGATATCCTTAAATTAACTTTTGGATATCGCTTCTATAAACCAATTAACAAATGTTGTTTTGTGGGTAGTTCATTGTAATCCTACAATGTGATTTGCCTAAGAGCAAATGAACGAGAGATAGAACTCAAAGAATGGGTTCTTTGAGAGACAAGAAAGTAATCAACAAATATAAACAACCTAGTTCCTATACCAAAAGCTCCAAGGTAGTTGAGAAGGATTTATAAACCGTCTCAGTTGAATGGTTTGAACTTTATGACTATGTCATAGAGTTACACCTCTTAATTCAAAAGAAATAAGAATGAAAATCCTTATGACTACATTGAGTGTATATATATGATATATACTCAAGGAAATGGTAAAGTACCATTTGACCCGAAATAATTAAAACCCCATAGCTAATTGGTAGCTTAAGGTGACTGCAATCAAAGAGAATAGTTGACTTTGAAGAAACCATCTTTGACGTAGTCTTGTTTTTCAATTAATTCGAAGATAGCTAGCTACAACTAAATGGTGATTCAATGTTTGAACATTATATGGGTTTCCGAAACCATTATTAAGATAGTCTTGATAATATATATGTCTAAAACTATGAATCACAAGACATATAAGTTGTAGAGATCCATCCATCATGAATCTTAGCAAGCTAGTGGGAGCTATATACATCTTATGAGAGAAAGTTCAAATTGTTTAATTTCTCATAAAGATGTAAACGAACCTTTTGTTTACTAGGTTTACAAAAGATTAGTGGGAGTTAATCATGTTCCTAAAATTTAAATATATATGATATATTAATTTTGGAAATGAAAAGAATACTTCTTCGTTAAAGTTATGACTTTAAAACATTATATGAAGATAGAATGTATATGGGAGTTAATCATGTTCCTAAAATTTAAATATATATGATATATTAATTTTGGAAATGAAAAGAATACTTCTTCGTTAAAGTTATGACTTTAAAACATTATATGAAGATAGAATGTATATGGGAGATATAGTCTATATACATGGGATGGAAATCTATAATGATATATTTCATGATATAATTGGATTATATCAATCCCTAATAATAGACAATAGATGCTAGGAAGTTTCTCATACGATGATAAACTTCAATTAAAATGACAACTCTAGTGAGACTAAGAAGTTGCTCTTCTCAAAGAGAACGTACTCTTTGACTCCCAAAGAAATAATGCGTAAATAGAATCCTTTATGCGTATGCATAAAGGGGATTTATGTATTTCATATTGTATGAAAAACATTGATATGAGTTGTACCTAGAACGGTACAAGACGATATCAGTGCAAGCCCAGGATCAGAACCATGGCAACTGTCAAGTGAGTCCTTAAGTATTTAAGAAATACTAAAGGATAGATTCCTCAAAGAAATGAGGAAGAATTAGAGTAACGTAATGGAAGCGTAAATGTATTAGATTGTGAATCTAATCCATCATTGGATGTTTCTTCATTATGAATGAAGAGATAAACAGATATCTCTTTATTATGACTAAAGAGATATTTGGATGGAAACATTAAAAGTAATGACTTTAGTGTGTTCCATTATGAATGCAAAATATATTGCCATATAGAAGTTTACAACACTGTTGTTTGGATGGGAAAGTTCATTTATGAACTCTCTATTCGGTTCCAACCAGAAAGTGTCTCTAGTGTACCAACACTACGACACTAATGGGGCGATAGCTTAAGCCAGGGAATCAAGGTCTCATCAAGGTCTGAACACAAATGAGAGACAAAACCACATGATTGAGAATCATGTATAATGGTGACGTCGTTATTCTCAAGGTTGCTTCTATGGATAACATATAGATATCCATTGTCTAGGCCTACTACTCAGCCATTTATGAAATGACTACAGAAGAGGTATCATAACTGATGATCAAGCTGATTGGCTCTAGTGCAAGTGGGAGATTGTTGGAAATGTGCCCTAAAGCCAATCATATGATGATACTTTACGGACATTTCACATGTTAAACTAATCTAGTTTAAATATAAAGGGCAAAGATTATTGTTTGAGCCGTCTCATATAAATGTTATATGCTTAAACGATAAGTCCAAGGAATATGTGATTGGGAGAATGCAATCTAAAGAAGTTAGATTCATGAGACCATTCTTTCGTAGACACATCCTAAACGTTCCTGATCATAGGATTGCCAATTGGGCATTGACAGTCCGTTAAGATCAATACGTGCTATGTCTTCTCTCAGGGAGAGTGACTAGTCTCGAGTCATTGGTGTGTGTGACATCAAGACAAGTACGTAGGTGCTCAATAGAGAATGAGTTCACTGAACACGATCAACGAAGAGTTCTCATATTCATGTCACATGAGAACTCATGGTTGGGATAATGCAAAGTAGTCCTTTGACCCGAGGCATCACAGTTGTCTTGTGGTTAAGTCCTTGATCTTTGATTATGTCAAAGTCACTTCATTTGTAGGGTGTCCACGGCATCGTTGGGGTTAAGCCACTTAGCCATGGAGACAAGTGAATGTGCAACAAGGGATCTCTAACTTTCAAACCGTTTGAGGGAGAATACTCTATGATATGATTTGGAATCTCTGGCCAGAGTATGAATGAGATTTAGGAAGTCGTTCCAAATCACATTCAAGGTAATCATATAAGCACACGAATCACATTGGATATTAGACATGAATAAATAAACTATCAAACCGAACAATGTGGTCAAGAGTATTGTATTAGAGAAAGACCGTATTGCATTTGTAATCCTAAACTGAATAGGTTCTCCACCTCTTCTGATTAGCTTGGGTAACCATGATATGCTGCTAGGTGTCACTCATGGTTTGTGGAAGCCCTAAATGTGTGTAATCACTAAAGGGAGAATTGAAAGTAAGTTTCAATTCACAATCGATGTGAAATGGTTTTAATCGCCCATTGCCTCGCTAAAAGGAACCTAATGGATCGTATACCGTGTAAGGTGAAAATTGAATAAACAATGGAGATGAGTAAGAATAATTAAATGGTTTAATTATTTATGGCAAGGATTAATTAATATGTTAATTAATCAAACGAATAAGTTCGTTAAAGACCTCGGGATAGTTTTGAACCTTAAAGCCCAATGGGCCTCGAATGTCAAGCCCATTGACTTAAGTTGTATGACAATTTAATGAATAAAGATTCACAAAGGTCCAAAAGCCCAAATTCCCTATATGGCCGGCCATGTTAGAGAGAATGGCCATTTGGTTCTTTAGGTCACTTATTTGAAGTGACTATATAAAGGACTTTATAGCCTAAATTCATTAAGGGTTTCTTTTGGAGAAAATTGGTGAGAACTTGTCTCTCATTTTCTCTCTAGGAGGCCGGCCCCCTTGGAGGGTGCATCTAGCAATCCCACTACTCCAAGGTCACTCATTTCTTCTCCAATCTCTCCTTGGTGTGGAGACTTAGAGGTTCTCAATTTTAGGAACTTGAAGAAACCTTTTCATCCATCCAAATCCATAGATTTTAGATGCAAGGAATGAAGGCCCTCTCTTTGGGTGATTAGCCTTTGCTTATGCAAAGAGGAATCTATAAAGGTATAATTTCAACTCACTTTGTTTTGAGTTGAGTTTTGGTTCACCAATCTACTAGGCTTTGAATTTCATGGTTAATGTTTTGTGTTTGAATGCATGCAAGCATGATTCCGCCTTTTAATTGTTAAATGCATGCTATAGATGTTATTCAAATGAACATGTTTTCACAAAACAATCCTTCAAATGCGAAGCTTAACCTTTGGAGAGAAGTGTTGGAATCTAAAGGTCTTCGCCTAAGCCGATCAAAGACAGAATATATGGAGTGCAAGTTCAGTGCAAGTGGAGGCCAAAATGAGTTAGGGGTGAGGATCGGAGATCAGGAAATACCAAAGAGCGATCGTTTTCACTACTTAGGATCTATCTTGCAAAAGAACGGAGAATTAGATGGAGATCTCAACCATAGAATACAAGCTGGATGGATGAAGTGGAAGAGTGCATCCGGCGTGTTGTGTGACCGCCGTATGCCACTGAAGCTCAAGGGAAAATTTTATAGGATGGCAATAAGGCCGGCGATGCTGTATGGCACAGAATGTTGGGTTGTGAAGCATCAACACATACACAAAATGGGTGTAACGGAGATGAGGATGCTTCGTTGGATGTGTGGGCACACGAGAAAGGATAAGATTAGGAACGAGGATATCTGAGGTAAAGTAGGAGTAGCTGAAATTGTAGGAAAGCTGAGAGAAAATCGGTTACAGTGGTTTGGACATATGCAAAGAAGGCCTACTGACGCTCCGGTTAGAAGATGCGACTACGGGACAGAGGTTCAGGGTCAAAGGGGTAGAGGAAGACCTAGGAAAACTTTGGAAGAGACTCTAAGAAAAGACTTACAGTACTTGGATCTAACGGAGGACATGACACAGGACCGAGCACAATGGCGTTCTAAGATTCATATAGCCGACCCCACTCAATGAAGAAGGTTTTGGTGTATTTAACACAATACTTTGAAATGAAGCAAAGCTTATTTATTGATATCTCTGATAAGTTACAAATATGTACATATACATGAGTCAAAATAAACAAACAAGAGGGAGCCTTCACAAAGGTTGCTTAGGAGAAGTCTCAGCAGTCGGTAGAGCCCCAAAAAGAGAAGGCACTGAAGAGGGATCATTCGGAGCCTCAATACTGGACAGAACCCTAGAAGGAGGAGGCATCAGAGGTTAATCATTTGGAGCTTCATTACGCGGTACAGCCCTGTTGGAAATGTGCTCTAAAACCAATCATATGATGATACTTTACGGACATTTCACATGTTAAACTAATCTAGTTTAATATCAAGGGCATAGATTATTGTTTTACGCCGTCTCATATAAATGTTATATGCTTAAACGATGAGTCCAAGGAATATGTAATTAGGAGAATGTAATTTAAAGAAGTTAGATTCATGAGACCATTCTCTTTTGTATACATATCCTAAAGGTTCCTGATCATAGGATTGCCAATTGGGCATTGACAGTCCGTTAAGATCAGTATGTGCTATGTCTTCTCTTAGTGAGAGTGACTGGTCTCGAGTCATTAGTGTGACTGACACCAAGACAAGTACGTAGGTGCTCAATAAGGAATGAGTTCACTGAACACGATCAACGAAGAGTTCTCATACTCATGTCACATGAGAACTCATGGTTGGGATAATGCAAAGTAGTCATTTGACCTGAGGCATCATAGTTGTCTTGTGGTTAGGTCTTTGATCTTTGATTATGTCAAAGTCACTCCATTCGCGGGTGTCCACGGCATAGTTGGGGTTAAGCCACTTAGCCATGGAGGCAAGTGAATGCGCAACAAGGGATCTCTAACCTTCAAACCGTTTGAAGGAGAATACTCTATGATATGATTAAGAATCTCTGGCCAGAGTATGAATGAGATTTAGGAAGTCATTCCAAATCACATTCAAAGTAATCATATAAGTAAATGAATCACATTGGATAGTAGACATGAATAAACTATCAAACCAAACAATGTGATCAAGAGTATTGTATTAGAGAAAGACTGTATTGCATTGTAATCCTGAATTGAATAGGTTCTCCACCTCTTCTGATTAGCTTGGGTAGCCATGACATACTGCTAGGTGTTACTCATGGTTTGTGGTAGCCCTAAAGGCGAGTAATCACTAAAGGGAGAATTGAAAGTAAGTTTCAATTCACAATCGATCGTTAAGAGTAACAATCGCCCATTGCCTCGCTAAAAGGAACCTAATGGATCGTACACCGTGTAAGGTAGAGATTGAAGAAACAACGAAGATGAGTAAGGATAATTAAATGGTTTAATTATTTATTTATGGCTAGAATTAATTAATATGTTAATTAATCAAACGAATAAGTTCGTTATAGACCTAGGGTTAGTTTTGGGCCGCAAGGCCCAATGGGATTTGAATGTCAAGCCCATTAACTCAAGTTGTATGACAACTGGAATAAACAAAGAGCTTGAAAGCCCAATAAACCCTTAAGGCCGGCCATTTAAAGGAGGGTAGTGAACTTGCTTTAATTACAAGTTTGCCACTCCAATGAAGGAAGGTATAAATATGACTTTATAGCCAAAATTCATTTAGGGTTTTCTTTTGGGGAAAGGATGAGAACACAAGCTCTTTTTTCTCTCTAAAGAGGTCGGCCACCCTAGAGGAAAATAGCTAGCAATCTTAATTCCTCTAGGTCACTCATTTCTTCTTAAAATCTTACCTTGGTGTGGAGACTTAGAGGTTCTCAATTTTGAGAACTTGGAGAAACCTATTCTTCCATCCAAATCCATGGATCTAAGAAGCAAGGAGTGAAGGCCCTATCTCTTGGGTGATTATCCTTTGCTTTTGCAAAGAGGAATCTACAAAGGTATAAATTTCTCAACTGACTTTCTTTTGAGTTGAGTCTTGGTTCACCTAACTACTAGGCTTTGAATTTCATGGGTAATGTTTTGTTTTGAGTGCATGCAAGCATGATTCCTCCTTTAATTGTTAATTGCATGCTATAGATGTTGCTCAAATGAACATGTTTTTCACAAAATTTCCTTCAAGTGGTATCAGAGCCTAGGTCTAGTAGTTGGTGAATCCTTTTGGGTTTTGTAGTTGTTTGGACCCGATTTTACATCATCGGCCCAAGCAATCGAGGCCGTTGAGTAAACATGGTTCTTAATCGTTGGATAAGAAAGTTAAGATAATTTGCTATTGTTAAGAAATAATATGATGGTTTTTAATCGTAATAATTATCTCTTAATAAATTATCTTAATTTTCTTATACAAAATAAATTATACAAATTCTTGGACTCTTCACATAGCCTAGCATGGATCTGCAAGCCGAATATAAGGGTGAATAGAAAATCCAATAAGGTTAGGTGATGGATGTCAGCTTGGTATCTAGTTGGTTGCATGGGGTTTATGGTTGAATGGGCTTGCGTACAAAGCCATGTGGAACAATGGAAATGATTTTACACGTGGTGGTGACAAGGTGGCAATACAATTTGATCAGAATTGTTGGGATACGTGGTCTCCATGTATGCATGGGTAACTTGCAGATGGGATGAATTTGAATTGCAAATTGGATAGGCATCTACAACGTGTGGGGGATACGGATTCTTGAGAAAAGGTGATTGTTTTGGGAAGTGAACTGTCTTTCCAATTAATATGTTAAGATAATGATACAAATTGGAGCACGGCATTGACACTTTGACTAAGGCGAAGCGATATTGTCAAAGGGTTTTTATCACAATATCCGGATGTAGAAGAGTTAGAATGGAACTGGGAAAATCTATTTCGGCGACTGAGCATTAAGAACTCTATAAATACAAGGCTTTGAACGCTGAGAAATGACCTCCAATTCAACACACAACTGCCCTGCGCAAATTCTCTCAACAATTGAGATTTTTTATTTTCTCTTTTCGCTGACACATCTTCTGTTGGCATCAACAGCACTGTGGAAGCAACCGATGATATCTTAAGTCGGCATAGATAGCTCTATCACCGTAGAATCAACCGATCTCGCAGCATCTTCCGTTGGCATCAACAGCACTGCGGCGAGGACGGTTGATTACCTATCCAAGTCTCGGTCGAGAAGGATTTCTGAATCCTTATTGGTCGAGGTCATCTCATCAGCCTTCTCGGCGAAGTGAGGTGTTACAAGTGATTACATTCGGCACGTTGAAAGTTGAATTTGATATTGGACTTCGTAAAAATAGTAACCTTGTCTTCAGGTTCGAGAGCCCAAGAGGCCGAGACGTGTTCCTTTCTCGGCCGCAATCGCAAGACGCAGAAGTCAGCCGCGCGCCCAACGCAACATCAAAAAATTTACTCCTCGGCCGAGCTCGGCCGACGAGTTAGCACGCCCCGCAATCACCGAAGGAAGTAGTTAGCTTATAGATTACTCGGCCTGCGTGCCACGTAGGCTTTGTAGTTTCTAGGGTCAACATTTTGGCACGCCCGGTGGGACCCAGTGCTAAACTACGAAGTTCACATGATCTATCTCGATCCGGCTTCAAGGGATGAGTGTTATCGCCTATTAAAGGAGCAAAAACAACTTCTCGAGAGATTGGGAAGAATTTCTGAAAGACAAGAGGCTGGGGGGCAAATTTCCATTCCGGCCACAACCAATATTCGGCCTAAGAAAATTGATAATTTGGCTGAAGAACAAAGGCCACCTATTTTTTCGGTCGAGGCTGAAAATATGGTCGGCCAAGAAGAAAAACCTAGGCCACTTATTTTTTCGGTCGAGACTGAAAGTGTGGTAGGCCTAGAAGAAAAAGTTCAAATTTCTGAGCCACAAATTGACTCAGAAAATGATTCGTCAGAGGAGTGTTCCAATGACGAACAAGACCAACCCATGACTTCTGACCATAAAACCACATCAATTGATATGGTAATTGGAGACATGGTCCTAGACGCCGAAACCATGACAGTCGATATGGTTATTGGCGATAAAGCCGATGTAGAGATATCCCATTCGGCTAAGTTATTCAAGTTAAAAGCCGAAGTTATGCCTGGGGGGCATAATAATTGTTCAACACATTCGGCAGCCGAAAATGAAAAATATTTCACCAAGTCAGAAATATTTGGAGATGATTCTTTATTCAGCCTAGAGCAAAATCAATTTCAAAATTTTGTTATTGCAAGATCTTGGCTTGGAATAAAGCATCGTTGGCCTCATCCTGACCATTTTCGGCTACCTTTATTTCCATTTAGAAAAAATAAAAAGAATAAATTATTTTCTTAATCATCTGGCTAATTAAGCCGATGCGTAAGAAAATAAGGGGGGCAACAAATATATATATATTTATATATTATTTCAAGCCAACATCATTGTGGCCTGATGCCGTGTGTGTATGGGTGTTTATATATATATTAGCTTTTGGCCGAATGTGTCTATATAGGCCTGATGCCGTGTGTGTATGGGTGTTTATATATATATATTAGCTTTTGGCCGAACGAAAAAAAAAAAAAAAAAAAAAAGTCATTCGGCCGGCTCAAAATGAGTGCATGGCAGCCTTATGCATTCACTCACACAACAATCTCGGCATAGATACAAATTGGAGTCTCAGCCAAATCATCAACCTCGGCCCAATTTGTTACGGTTCTCACCAAGCTTGGCAGGTCCATCAACTTTTTACCGAGTCATGTATTGAAAAGGTTTTGCTGTTCGATGATGATCTCCGCTGGTAAATGAGTTGGTTTCGTATTACCGACGCATGGGCCGAGCTACCCAGTATATGTTGTTGAGCTTGGCCTCAGTACGACAAGTTCGGTTGTGTCCAAAGGTTTTTTTTTACGACCGAACGAAGTAAAGTGGTTTTATTTGTTTTCCCCGGAATTTAGCGACCAATCTTTATTCGATGGTGGGTGCTAGACGATGGCTCTCGGTGATGACTCGGCAGGTATTGATTTGGCCGAGAGGAGTTTATGAATAGAGTGGATTTCATCCTTCGATGATATGCGGCTGGGTCGAATTATATATATATATATATATATATATATATATATATATATATAGGCAGGCCGAATTCATAGGGACCATTTCTTATCGACCTCGACCTCAATTCTTCTCGGCCTCGGCCCACTTTACCCTCGACCCCAGTTTTTGTTGCTATCTCACAGATGGTGGTTGAAAACAAACGGGGATGGTAGTTCATTTAGCATTGTGTTGACTGAGGGGACCATAAGGCTATTTGATTATGATTTGATCATGGTCGAGGTAGGCACATACAATTAATTTCCTTAACCATTCGGCTTACGAGCCGAAGTTCAAGGAAACTGGAGGGCAATGTTTGGATCCAAATTTACACCATCGGCCCGTGTAATCAAGGCCGTTGAGTAAGCATTGTTCTCAACCGTCGGATGGAAAAGTGAAGATATTTTTGTTAAAGGATATTATGGTTTTCATCATATTATTCTTTTAATATGAATTATCTTGGCATATTTTTAAGCAGATAAATAAGGTGCGAATTATATCCCTAAGCAAGCGGTACAGTTCAAATTGAGTTAGGATTTGTGTGGACGTATGGATTGGATATGCTGCAAGCTAATATTAAAGAAAGGGGATCAGGATGCATGCACCTAGTCTAAAGGTATGGCAGAATGCCAAGATAAAAGACTTGTCAATGGTGCCGTGTGAAAAGCTACCATATAGCCTGCATGCCTATGCCTAATTATATATATATATATATATATATATATATATATATATGATGGTGGTTATTTTGATGGGCCTTATCTGAACCAATCTAAGCGTGCAGATTCAAAGTCGTGGGAGTATAAGGATTATCTGACGCAATTTGTGGAAGAGTCCTAATACATGGCAGAAGCATATATCAGCTTATCAACCAACGTGTATATGTCCCTATAAATACAAAGGCAGTGCATCATTTAGAGAGGACCTCCAATTCAACACACAACTGCCCTGCGCAAACTCTCTCAACAACTTGAGATTTTTATTTTCTTTGTTCGCTGACACATCTTCCGTTGGCATCAACAGCACTGTGAAAGCAACCGGTGATATCTTAAGTCGGCATAGATAGCTCTGTCACCGTAGAATCAGCCGGTCTCGCAGTTTCTTCCGTTGGCATCAACAGCACTGCGGCGAGGACGGTTGATTATCTATCCAAGTCTCGGTCGAGAAGGATTTCCGAATCCTTGTTGGTCGAGGTCATCTCATCAGCCTTCTCGGCGAAGTGAGGTGTTACGAGTTACTACATTCGGCACATTGAAAGTCGAATTTGATATTGAACTTCGTAAGAATAGTAACCTTGTCTTCAGGTTCGAGAGCCCAAGAGGCCGAGACACGTTCCTTTCTCGGCCGCAATCGCAAGACGCAGAAGTCAGCCGCGCACCCAACGCAACATCAACAAAATTTACTCCTCGGCCGAGCTCGGCCGACGAGTTGGCACGCCCCGCATTCACCGAATGACGTAGTTAGCTTATAGATTACTCGGCATGCGCGCCACGTAGGCTTGGTAGTTTCTAGGGTCAACAGTAGTTCATAGTTTTTTATTTGAATGTTGTAATTGTTACAAGCTTTATTCTTGCTTCTTTGAATGTAAATTTTGTTAGAAAATTTGCCATCTCAAATGTTGTAGATGTAGTTCATATGAGCATGAATTTTGGAGCTAAAAATTTGGTGCCATGGTTTTTGGAAATTCGGCCAAATCCAAAGGGTGGATTTTTGGGTTCATGTTTGTCTTGTTAAAAGTGTTTTCAAGTGACTTTTGGAACCCCTATGTACCCTAGTATGGTTATATGTTATTTCCCTTTAAGTTTGAGTGTTTTTGGGTGAAAAATGTTCATTGAGCTTTTATGGGTTTTTTCATGAATGTTCTTCATTGTTCTTGATGTTTTAGCCAAGAACAAAAAGTTTGGTGTTTTGATTTATTCATAAAGTCTTTGTTTTGTGCTTTTTCAAATGTTTAAATGTCATTGAAATTTTGCAAGGTGATAGAAATGGTGATGGGTGTGTAAGAAGTACTTCTCTTACACACACACCACTTGCATGAATTTATGTCATGCACCACTTGCATGAATTTATGTCACACACCTCTTGCACCACTTGCACCACTTGCACCACTTGCACCACTTGCACCACTTGCACCACTTGCACCACTTGCATGACTTTATGTCAAACCTACAAATCAACACACACATCACTCCCTTCACTCTCTATAACCGGCCACCCTATTAAAATAGGGTTCTTTTGGGGCTTTTATGCAATTACATAAAGTTTTGATACTTTTGTGTATTTGCAGTTTGACCCAAAAGTTTAAGTATTTACGTAAAGGCCCAAAATCACTAAAGGACAAATTGTTTTGTTCCTTTAATGAAGTTTTTGAATTTATTGAAATTTTTGGGTTCTAGTTGTAATTACATGAAGTAATGGACTTTTGTGTTTTTACAAAATGAGCTCAAAAGTTTAAGTTTTGCAACATAGCCCAAAAAGTTAAGGTTATTGCATTTTGGCCCAAATTAGATAAAGAACAAAATGGTTTTGTCTCTTTAAATGAGAATTGGATTTTCATTTCATTTAGCTCCATTTAAATCAATTCTATGGATACAAAAACCAAATGACAATGTTGCATTCAAAGTTTAATTAGTTAAAGCGTTAATTAATTAAAGGGTGATTATGAACCTAAGCCTACGATAATTGAGCTATGTGAAAGGCCGTCTCAAATTTGTTTGAACCATGGGAATGTGTAGATTAGATTTTGGTTGTAATTTGATATGATCAAATGTTGTAAAAGAGCATAAGCTCTTCTTTACTTTAAAGTAATTTGTTTTGATCAAATGTTGTAAAAGAGCATAAGCTCTTCTTTACTTTGAAGTACTCATTTTCTTGTTTTATTTGATATGCATGAAATTGGAGTAGTTGGGTCCAACGCCCAATAGAAAAAACACGCCTTAATATGATTAAACGCGTAACTAAAATTAATCACCATCCCTAGACCGAGATTCAACACTAGGCTCGTGTTGGATCTAATCAAAGGTTCATAGTCATCCTAAGGCCCTAAGGCAACTATATAGTCCATCAATGAATGCAAACCTTATGTTAGTAATACCATATACTCTTGCTTTAAAAACCGTTTTACAAGCATAGTGGGAGTATCATGTACAACTAAATCAATCACATGGACCAATAGTTGTAACAGGACCAAATTGTTTTAATAAGATTAAAATGCATGCTTATATGTGATGAGACCTAAAACCCTCAACCAAACCATTATTAAGTTGATAAGCGTGAGAGTGCTTTGAACACTCTTTCGTGGCCTTCCACCGTGGTAGGCTCCGATCATTTGTGACTCATACACCGACTTCGCCCTATCATGGGGGAGTACAAAGTGTGTGCTTACACTCAGGAGGAGTTCTATATGCATACATGATGTTGTGAAGGTAGGCAACGAGAATAGCCAACATCATATCATTGTGAGGTTGTTCTTGAACCCCTACTCGAACTTGCAAGGTGGGAATGACTTAACTAAGTGCAATGGAGCCAACATCATATCATTGTGAGGCTTCATTCTCTAGAGGCCAAATAAGATGGGTACTTGCAAGAGATGCAAATGAGTAAGTGTACTCTCTCATTATTATTGATGCTAGCCAACATCATATCATTGTGAGGTGGGCTTGGTAAATGTTATATGCTTAAACGATGAGTCCAAGGAAAATGTAATTAGGAGAATATAATTTAAAGAAGTTAGATTCATGAGACCATTCTCTTTCGTATACATATCCTAAATGTTCCTGATCATAGGATTGCCAATTGGGCATTGACAGTCCATTAAGATCAGTATGTGCTATGTCTTCTCTTAGTGAGAGTGACTGGTCTCGAGTCATTAGTGTGACTGACACCAAGACAAGTACGTAGGTGCTCAATAAGGAATGAGTTCACTGAACACGATCAACGAAGAGTTCTCATACTCATGTCACATGAGAACTCATGGTTGGGATAATGCAAAGTAGTCATTTGACCTGAGGCATCATAGTTGTCTTGTGGTTAGGTCTTTGATCTTTGATTATGTCAAAGTCACTCCATTCGCGGGTGTCCACGGCATAGTTGGGGTTAAGCCACTTAGCCATGGAGGCAAGTGAATGCGCAACAAGGGATCTCTAACCTTCAAACCGTTTGAAGGAGAATACTCTATGATATGATTAAGAATCTCTGGCCAGAGTATGAATGAGATTTAGGAAGTCATTCCAAATCACATTCAAAGTAATCATATAAGTAAATGAATCACATTGGATAGTAGACATGAATAAACTATCAAACCAAACAATGTGATCAAGAGTATTGTATTAGAGAAATACCGTATTGCATTGTAATCCTAAACTGAATAGGTTATCCACCTCTTCTGATTAGCTTGGGTAGCCATGACATACTGCTAGGTGTTACTCATGGTTTGTGGTAGCCCTAAAGGCGAGTAATCACTAAAGGGAGAATTGAAAGTAAGTTTCAATTCACAATCGATCGTTAAGAGTAACAATCGCCCATTGCCTCGCTAAAAGGAACCTAATAGATCGTACACCGTGTAAGGTAGAGATTGAAGAAACAACGGAGATGAGTAAGGATAATTAAATGGTTTAATTATTTATTTATGGCTAGAATTAATTAATATGTTAATTAATCAAACGAATAAGTTCGTTATAGACCTAGGGTTAGTTTTGGGCCGCAAGGCCCAATGAGATTTGAATGTCAAGCCCATTAACTCAAGTTGTATGACAACTTGAATAAACAAAGGGCTTGAAAGCCCAATAAACCCTTAAGGCCGGCCATTTAGAGGAGGGTAGTGAACTTGCTTTAATTACAAGTTTGCCACTCCAATGAAGGAAGGTATAAATATGACTTTATAGCCAAAATTCATTTAGGGTTTTCTTTTGGGGAAAGGATGAGAACACAAGCTCTCTTTTCTCTCTAAAGAGGCCGGCCACCCTAGAGGAAAATAGCTAGCAATCTTACTTCCTCTAGGTCACTCATTTCTTCTTAAAATCTTACCTTGGTGTGGAGACTTAGAGGTTCTCAATTTTGAGAACTTGGAGAAACCTATTCTTCCATCCAAATCCATGGATCTAAGAAGCAAGGAATGAAGGCCCTATCTCTTGGGTGATTATCCTTTGCTTTTGCAAAGAGGAATCTACAAAGGTATAAATTTTTCAACTGACTTTCTTTTGAGTTGAGTCTTGGTTCACCTAACTACTAGGCTTTGAATTTCATGGGTAATGTTTTGTTTTGAGTGCATGCAAGCATGATTCCGCCTTTAATTGTTAATTGCATGCTATAGATGTTGCTCAAATGAACATGTTTTTCACAAAATTTCCTTCAAGCCCTAGAAGACGAAGGCAATAAATGCCTTTGGAACAAACCCACAAACCGCTGATGATCAAGTAAAACCTGACCATCAGATTCCTTCATCTGGTCAAGCTTCCTCTTCATGTTTGTAGCATAGTCATGTGCGAGATGGTGCAACTATTTATTTTCATGACTGAGCCCTCTAATCTCCTGTTTAAGACTCATCACTTCAGCCGCCAATGATTCAACTTGGCGGGTTCAAGGAAATAGGCTTTGGGCCATATTGGACATAGAACTTGCACACTGAACACTCAGAGCCAGAGAATCCTTAACAGCCAACTCATCAGACCGTTTGGAAAGTAGTCTGTTATCTTTGGGAGTGAGAAGGTTCCTGGCCACCACCGCAGCGGTCATATCATTCTTCATCACGGAATCCTCAACGGTAAGAGGACTAGGAGGGGATAAGAAGGATGGGCGTTATATGTTGTCTGGAGAAGGCGTGGCTGCCTCTTCAACAAGGTTCAAATCAAAACGACGGTCGGAGGGGCCAGACATTTTCAAAGGTGTTGAAGAGAGAAGAGGTCGGACAAATCAAGATCTTAGAAGTGTAAGAAGGGAGCTTCTACTGGTGGAGATTCAAGTGTGATTTGGAACTTAATGCCAGCCTCTATAAAAATCTGCACTCGACGGAGCTTCAGAAATCGAAGAGGCGCCTGCCCAGAAATCGAAGAGGCGTTTGCTTTCTCAAAAGCTGGGCTGCTTAGAGACCACGAGGGTCGATCTCAGAAATCGAAGAGGCGTTTGCTTTCTCAAAAGCTGGGCTGCTCAAAGACCACGAAAGCCGATCTCAGAAATCGAAGAGGCGCTTGCTTTTTCAAAAGCTGGGCTGCTCAGAGACCACGAGGGCCGATCTCAGAAATCGAAGAGACACCAGCTTTTTTCAGCCTTGTCAGCACCAGTCACATGCACACTTAGCTTTGCTGAAATTACGGGCATTCTGTTGAAGTAGAAATCACGTGAATCTTATGGTTTAATCATCCACTTTCCACACGCACCATCAGCTCATGGGTACCATAGATAACTTTGCCAAAGATCTCTGACAAAGTTTAGACACGTGAAGCTTGCAACTCCCACTACATCGCTATGACCAAGAAGGTTAAAAGAATAGCAAAGAAACAACACTAACAAAGTTTAGACACATAAATTTTGAAGGTCTAGCTACCATATTATTACCCACAAGGGTAAAGGAACAGCATCACTGCTGGATAATTGGAAAGTCCTTGTGTGTCAACCTCTATGCTCCGTGGCAAGGTAGACTAGCAAACATGCCCAACCTTTACTCACATTCAAGAAAACACTCCCAACAAGATTGCTTGCTCCAAAATCGAAGAGGCACCGCCCTTCGAATCTCGAGAGCCAGACTCCCAAGATGATTACTTTCTAAAAAATCAAAGAGACACCGCTCTCTGAATCTCGAGAGCCAGACTCCCAGCAGGATTGCTTTCTCAAAAATCGAAGAGGCACCGTTCTCCGAATCTCGAGAGCCAGATCCTCGACAGGATTGCTTGTTCGAAAATCGAAGAGGTACCGTTTTCTCAACTTCGAGAGCCAGATCTCCTTGGATAAAGCTTGTCTGTAATCTTCACACGCAACATCAGCTTTCCAGATACCACAGACCACTTTTTCAAAGTGCTCTGACACACGTGAAGCTGGCAGCTCCCACTACCGTGCTATGACCAAGCAGGGTAAAGGAATAGCATTACTACTTGTTATTAGGGAGACTCCTATATATGTCGACCTCCATCCTCAACGGACAGGCAGACCTGCAAAAATGCTCAACCCTTCCTCATATCTGAAAGGGCACTCCCAACGAAGCCTTTCAAAATACTCAGCTTTCTTTCCCCCCTATAATACCTCTGCAAACAAGCTACACCAGAGCAAGAATATCTCATATCATCAGGGTTAAAAGCAAGAGTATCCCATATCATGCTTTTTCCCTGTCTTTTCCTTTGGCCTTGTTCTTACCTGCAAGACAAGGAGAAAGAGAGCAATCAGTCAACACTTGGAATCAAGCTTCCAGTCAGGAACTGACTACCTGGAACCTCTTACTTGATTACTTACCTGGCATTGCTCTCGAGTACTCATCTTCAACATCTTATGCTTCCAGAGAAGATACCACATCTGCCTAAGGAACAGTATGGAAAGTGAGAAGGATACAAGGAAGCATGTGGAGACAACCGTAATAGAACACGTGCCGATACATCCACTACTTTGTAAACAGCAAAAGTATCCCATATCAGCAGGGTCGAACGTACTCTAGATTTGATAGACTTGTTTTGACCCTCAAATTCTTTAGTCAGCCTTATACTTTGGAGGAAACCAGAAAACCCTCCAACCCAGTTCAAGAATAAGCCTGTGGAAAGTTACTTCTTCAAAAGCAAAAGTATCTCATATCATCTATTCTCCTTTTTCTTCTCTTTATCCTTCATGCTGCCTGCAAGATAGGGAGAATGAGAACAATCAGCCGGAACTCGAAATCAAACTTCTGATCTGAGACTGATTGCTTGGAGCTCTGATTGCTTACCTTTTCTGTCACCTCTTTCAGCAGATCCCCTAGCTCGGTGACTTAGGGGACTCCTACTACATGGTTTGTATCGTGCTTGACCAAGCCTGAAACTACAAGTAAGCTTCAAGTGAAATTGATACATTACCTTGTACATCTCCACCAGTTAAAGATACCACCCCTGGATGGAGGAAGAGTACTTCCAGAGAAGATGCCACATCTACCTATGAGACAGATAAGGCAAGTGAAGACGATACCACACTTCGGTACTTAGAAGTTTCGTGATTAGGAGATCATTCTCCCACAATATTTCCTAATGTCATTTGTACTAAATCATTCACTTGTACTCACTAAAGGAGAGCTTGAACCTATGTACTTGTGTAAACCCTTCACAATTAATGAGAACTCTTCTACTCCGTGGACGTAGCCAATCTGGGTGAACCACGTACATCTTGTGTTTGCTTTCCTATCTCTATCCATTTACATGCTTATCCACCCTAATGACCAGAGCAATCTAGCGAAGATCACAAACTTAATACTTTCTGTTGTACCAAAGTCCTCACTGATTTTGTGCATCAACAATCCTTACGTCCTTACCTTTTTGCGTTGGTAATGGATGAGTTAACAGGACATATTCAAGATGATATTCCTTGGTGTATGCTTTTCGCAAACGATATAGTGTTGATAGATGAAACTCATGAGGGGTAAATGCGAAGCTTAACCTTTGGAGAGAAGTGTTGGAATCTAAAGGTCTTCGCCTAAGCCGATCAAAGACAGAATATATGGAGTGCAAGTTCAGTGCAAATGGAGGCCAAAATAAGTTAGGGGTGAGGATCGAAGATCAGGAAATACCAAAGAACGACCATTTTCGCTACCTAGGATTTATCTTGCAAAAGAACGGAGAATTAGATGGAGATCTCAACCATAGAATACAAGCTGGATGGATGAAGTGGAAGAGTGCATCCGGCGTGTTGTGTGACCGTCGTAGGCCACTGAAGCTCAAGGGAAAAGTTTATAGGACGACAATAAGGCTAGCGATGTTGTATGGCACAGAATGTTGGGCGGTGAAACATCAACACATACACAAAATGGGGTTGGACATGTGCAAAGAAGGCCTACTAACGCTCAGGTTCCAAGATGTGACTACGAGATAGAGGTTTAGGGCTGAAGGGGTAGAGGAAGACCTAGGAAAACTTTGGAAGAGACCTTAAGAAAAGACTTAGAGTACTTGGATCTAACGGAGGACATGACACAAAACCAAGCGCAATGGCGTTCTAGGATTCATATAGCCGACCCCACTTAGTGGGAAAAGGCTTTGTTGTTGTTGTTGTTGTTGTAAAGAGAATCATGGATAGAAGAAATCAAAACTGAAACAGAGGAGAAGAAGTCAAGTACACTAAAGAGCTCCTAACAAGCTAGAAAACGAAAAACACAGAAAAAGAAGCTTCAATAATAACAGAACAAAGCACAAGGAAGCAGCAGTTGTCCCAACAGAAAGTACAGAAAAGAAATAACTGCTCCTAAACTCTTGACAATTCCAAAGCCAAAATTGAACTATATGCCACAAGTATTCCTTTTCCCCCTCCGTCAATCTTTCATACACCCTTCTATTACGTCCCTACCACCATCAAACACCCTTATTCACTTTGAGAAACCACATCCCATGGTGGTCTTTCTTCCCTGCTGCCACACCTTCCTATAAAAGGTTCCTCATAACCAAAATGACTAGCAATATAACTTATACGGTTCGGCCACACCTTCATTTCATGTAATGGCCAACAATATAATGCTAATTCAATTTTGAAACAGCTGCTTTGTACAGTTTGGACTTGATCCTAATTGTTTTCTAACTTACAATGGAGCTGAAATCAAACTTCTATAGCAGCACACAAGTGTAAATTAATTCAATTTATGCTTCTTTACAAATAAATAAAACTAAAAAATCAAGAGAAAAAGGTGAATGCAGAAGTTCATGCAGAGAAGTTTCATTAAATTCAATAGATGAACTGAAATTAGCCAGAGTTTGCTAACCTGATGAACGATATCGAGCCTATAAAGAGCAGGATCCTTCTTGTTTTTACGCAGGAAATTTGAGTGGTCGTCAGAATTCAATAGCTGATAAGTCTACAATAAAAAAACCAGTTCAAAATTAAAAAAAAAATATAAACATAAAGTTATACAAATAGCAAAGAAAAATCAAACCTTTCCAACTTTGGCAACTTCCAGATAAGCTTTCTCAAGGATGAAGATAGCACCAGGTCCGCTCTTGGGGTTAATCTCTGCTGGGGCCAATAGAATACCCTCGAGCTCAATTGGGTAGCCCTCATTTTCTTCTGATTCATTTCCTTTGATCCGTTTCTTATCGGCTTCCTCTGCCTCTGGTTATTCTGGTTCAACTGCTGCTGCTACTTCTTCTTCCTCTGCTCTGTCGTATACATCTGCATTCTTCTTTCGCTTTTTTCCCTTCACTGCATATGGCCTCACCATTTTTATAGCTTGCAGTCACGGTTTATCAGTTTCTTAGAGACAAATGCGAGCAGAATATTTGGTTTAAATGGAGAGTATTTGCAGGGAGAGAGTGTTTACACTTGACTCCCATTTGAAGAAGACAACTACTTATCACAGGCTTAGGGTTTAGGGTTTAAGGCAACATTTCTGAATTTTAGCGATAGGCCCAACCTGAACTTTGAAATAAATAAATAAATGGGGCACTTTCGATGCGGTCTCTAATTACTAATGTTTTTTTACTGCAACTTTTATGGGTTTTTAGTTTTTTATTGAAGTTCTTAACATTAATGTAATAATGTATTTCTATATAGGTTATTATATTTTTAAATTACAAATAATATATGTAGTTATTTATATTAATGAGATTTTAAATAAAACCTTTAATATGGGATTAAAAAATTAAAAATGAACTATACTCTCCAATAAATTGTGTGTGTATATATATATACATGGGTACGTTCATCAAACTAACCAAAAAATTATTGTACCATACCATGGGTACATTTTTCAAAAAAAAAAAAAGATATTAGACTTAATAACATTATTAAATTTCTTTTATTAAACTTAACATGGATACATTCTCAAATCAATGAAATAGAATGTACCCATAAGAGCAGCTTTAGCGTGTGCTGGAGCTCGATGAACAGGCACGCGAACAGGGCCAGACAGCTCGAGCAAGCTGGTTCAACGTGTATTGGCGAGGGAGCCCGAGCAGGCCTGAGGGAGAGACCCGGCACGAGTTGCCAACCCGAGAGCCCGAAGGCAACGTGACGCAAGGCTGATGTCTGGGTGATGTCAGCGATTCTTTTTTTATTTTTTGCGTCAGGCTTCAAGCGCGTTAGGCTTCAAGCGTGCGTGGGTGCACATTGTCCAACAACATTTTAGGCCTGGGGCCCGCGGCGCACTTCAACAATGTTACCGTTGGGGAGGCCACGTGGCTTCCCCTCGTCCGTTGGATTTCAACGGCAACAATTTATGGACTGTTGGATTTCCAACGGTAAAAAAAAATTAAAAACCTTATTTAATTTTAGTTGTTGGATCTGTGATCAACAGTCCACATTATTCGCCTTTATAAATTAAAAAAAAATAGTTTAAAAATCAGAAATCTTAAAATTTGAAAAATTAAAAAAAAAATTACTTTTCTATAAATACCTTCTCATTATCTTCTAACTTGCATCACAATTTCATATTTTCTCAACTACTTTCAACCACATTCCTATATTTCTCTTAAAGTTTCAATCCAATTTTTTCCAACAAAATGACTACTGATGCAACTACGAATTGGACGCTTATTGAAGATGTTGTGTTGTGTACTAGCTGGGTTAAAGTTACTCATGATCCGATTACGGGTAATGAGATGCAATTGCAAGAACTGTGGAGTCTTATTCATACCAATTTTCTTGAGGAAATTGGTGGGAAAAGAACCAAAGAATCGATGTCCAGTCGTTGTAAATTACTTAGCCAATCGTTTAGTACATGGAGAGATGCATTGGCATAAGCTAGTAGTAATCTTCGAAATGGGGAAAATTTAGCGGATCAGGTAACAATATATTATTTATTTGTTTGTACTATACCCAAATTTATATTATAATTATTTGTTACGTACTTTCATTATAATTATTTGTTTGTATTATTTATTTCTTACCTGGAGATTGAACATTCCTTCTGATTGGTTGATAGGAGCATATTTATGCGACTTTGTTAGCTTGTTTCTTTGCATTTAGTGAGTTAGTTTCTGTTTATTGTAGTGATTTAAGCTATTTTCGTGTGTTTGTAGGTCCAATCGACAAAGATGACAATAAATGGCTAAATGGAGCAATTTGGAGCAGTTTTGGACTTGGATTGGATAGCATGCGTGGGGAGCACTTTGGATGGACGTTTTTGGTGTTTAAATAATGCTAGAAATGTGCTACAATCTGGAGGAATTAAGAGTGAGACTTGAGAGACAAGGAATCAGAAATTAAAGGGAAACCTTATCCTTAACAAACCTTATCTAATTCTATCATATCCTTATCCAAACTTACCTTATCTTATCCAGTCCTATTTTATCTCAACCTTATCTTATCTTATCTTATCATATCCTAATCCTACCTTACCTTATCTCCAGCTGCAAGGGGAATTCCTTATTACATTCAACCACTTCTAATCTGATTTAAGGAGTCCTAAAGAACTGCAAACAACTCAATCCTTTTTCCACCACAAAGTAGGTCGTGCCCTAGCCCTATAAATACAGGTTATTGCCGTAGTTTTCAGGGAGAGTTTTAGAGAGAAAATTGGTGAGAGTGCTGCAGGTTTTTGGAAGAGAGAAGGAGATTTTGAGCCGGGCTTGCAAGGAGAAGAGGAGCCGATTCTACCATCTAGAGGAAGAGTCGAATCTGCCATTGTTGGAGTGTCTCAGAGTTATTTCTATCCTTATTTGATTTCAATGTTTAATTTAGATAGTTTTTAATTTAGTTATGACGAACATGTGTAACTAAATTTCTTTTTAGCTAAAGGTGAATTTGAAGCCATGATCATATATTTTGTATGAATTGATTACATCCAGTTATTGTTTCATAAATCTTGAATGCAATTTACTTATCTGTTTTATTAAGAACTTGTTCTTGTGTGTTGATTAAGGGTGCACACTTAGTTTGCATGCAGGGATTTGATGCTAGAATATAAGAGAATTTCACATAATCATTATGAACTTATATTTACAAGTAGTAAAAGTCACTAGTCATGATTGTGTTAAGTAAATTCCTGGCAGGAGTATCATGCAGTTCATAGTTATGAATGCCTTGTCAATACTTATGATTTTCACATAACTTAATGATCTTTGATATGTATCTCTATCATGCTGTTCATATAGGGAACTTGATAAGAATAATTTGGTTGCATCACTGAGTCCAATTTAATGAAATTAGGAAAACTGACAGTTAATTAGTGCAGTTCACAATTAATTTGGGGCATTGTCGTTCATGGTTTATAGAAATAATAACTGGAAA
This sequence comes from Malus domestica, assembly GCF_042453785.1. Classification (NCBI taxonomy): domain Eukaryota; kingdom Viridiplantae; phylum Streptophyta; class Magnoliopsida; order Rosales; family Rosaceae; genus Malus; species Malus domestica. The sequence continues at coordinate 11,460,899 of NC_091672.1, forward strand.
TCGATTTGTATGCCTATGTTTCATGCGTGGAGAAGAATCCTCTAGCTAGCCTTTCACCCAATTTTCGTACCAAACTTAATTTGTTTCTTCAATTTACTTGTTTTAAGTTAGAATTCGTCCAAAAACCTTCCCTTTTATGTTTAGTGTCTATTTAGCTTAGTTTTCAGTTTTTAAGTCTAATTAGTGTTGATTAGCATCTCTTCTAATCCCCAGCCTATAACGATCCCTACTTGCTCATACTACAACTGTCTTAATAGGGTTTAATTTGTGCGTTAGTTTTTACCACATCAAAATTTGGCGTCGTTGCCGGGGATTAGTAAAATTACTAATCTTCCCTTTGTTTTTGTTTTTGCTTTTCTTGTGTTTCTGATTTTGTTTTGTTTTGTTTTCTTTGTTTTAGGTACTAGTTTATGACTAGAAGTTCTCAACCAGTTCGTGGGCATATATTGGAGTTTGACAACGATTTTGAACGAACTTTGAGAAGGAAAATGAAGCAGCTAAAACCCAATCCACCTAGTTCTAGTTCTGAATTCGAATTTGAAGAAGAGGAACAGGAACAGGAACAGGAACAAGACATGGTTGTAGATAATCGAACAATTAAGGAACTTTTAGCCTCGGGATTGGACAATGTCATCCCTCTTTGCATTCAATACCCTATAGCAGCTCAAGGCAAGACTGATGAGTTTGAATTGAAGTCCAGTTTGCTGCATCACATTCCCAAATACTATGGGCTGTCCATGGAAGATCCGAACAAGCATTTGAAGGAATTTGAAGTGGTGTGCTCGAGCATGACACCAATCTGAAGGGAAAACTATGAGATTCTAGCATGGGATTTCATAATGACTATCATGCATATCCAAATCAAATTTAATATACGAAAGCAGCGGAAGCATTTATAACATATTATCAAAGCTATAGTCATGCAAATCCCCTTCAAGGTTCATAGGTTTATATATAATGCATCAAAACAATTTATAGAATCAAGAAGAAAGTGAAGGTTAGTCTTATACCTCTTGATCTAGACTTGAGACCAAGGATGGACCACCTCCAAGCCCTTTGCTCCTTGAAATCCTTGAGCCTAGCTTCCTTCCTTGCCTCCTCCACTTTGAAAGAATGAGTGCTCCTAGGTTCTCTTCAAGTTTCCAAAGTAGGAAACCTCTAAAGATCCTCACCCACTAGTGTAGTGAGAAGGATGAAGGAATAACCAAAAGGGTGAAAGATTGTTAGCTAAAACACCCCAATGGTGGCCGGCCCTTTGATGTGTTAGAGAGCTTTTTCTTTTGCCTCTTTGTTGTTTAAACACTTCAAAAAACCCTAATGAACTTTATCACTATAAAGTTCCTTATATAGACAAAAGAAAACCTAGTCAACACTTGACCAAATATCTCTCCTTCCCCACATAATATGGCCGGCCCTCTTTGTGTTGTTTGGGCTTTGGGCTTTCATTTATTTCAAGTCATCCAATGCTTGAATAAAAGCCCAATGGGTTTAGGCCCAATGGGCCCAATTAAACCCGAACGTTTCTTTAAGCCCAAAACGATCTTTATCGCTTTTATGATTTCTTTAGACTTTTCTAAATTAATCACAACACATAATTAATCCAATTAATTGTTTCCATCATCCATTAGTTACTCACCACAATAGTGTTTTGGTGAACAATCTTTTAGGTTCTAATTAGCAAGGCAGTGAGGTGATTGGCATCAATCCAATTGCTTATATTTAATTCAATCACTTAGTGAATTAAAACTTCATTTTAATTCACCTTTCTTCTTTGACGACTACATTTAATCATCTAGAAGAACTCACAAGCTATGAGTGACATCTAACCATATGTCATAGCTACCCAAGCTAATGTAGAAGTTTATTCGAAGAACCTAGTCAGCTGGAATTACAATGTAATTCAATCCTTCTCTAATACAATACTCTCAATCACATCATTAGGGTATGGATATATCATGTCAAACCCCTAATGTGATTATTCCTTCTTATATGATTCATTTGAGTCGTATACGAACGCTTTCCAATCAATACGCTCGATACTTCGGCCGAAGATTCCCGAATCATATCTTAGAGTATTCTTCCTATCTTACCGAGGATTAGAGATTCCTTGTTGCGCATACACTTGCCTTCATGACTAAGTGGCTTAACCCCAATTATGCCGTGGACACCCTCGAATGGGGAGACTTTGACATAATCAAAGATTAAGTACTTAACCACAAGACAACGACGATGCCTCAGGTCTAAGGATTACTTACATATTTCCAACCATTAGAGTTACTTGCTTGACATGTGAGTAGACCTCCATGCAAGTACTCTCGTTCGATTGTGTTCAGTGAACTCATTCCCCTAATGAGCACCTACATACTTGTCTTAGTGTCACAACACGAATGGGATGAGACTTTCCATCCTTCCCATTGAAGCAGACATAGTATGTACCGGTCTACGCATTGTCAGTATCCCTCCGACAATCCAACGACCAGGAACCTTTTGGACATAATGGTTATGTGAAGAAGGTCTCTGTAGTCTAACATCATTAGATTACTTCTTCAATCGATCCATTGTCCATGGATACACTATTTAGGACATATTTCGTTGATTGAGATAGTCCTAATTCGTGTCTTTGCCATTTGATGTATAAGATTCATCCATACATCGATTCATTTGTCCTAAAAGATTTCTTCCAAAGATTGACTTTCAGGGCATATTTCCAACACAATCAACGTAGATGGGAACATTCTGAAGATGAAAGTCTTTCCATTATCTCTTTTGGAAAAGGCTAAAGATTGGTTCTTTGAATTGGCACCTGGAACCGTCACTTCTTGGGAAAGCATGAAGAAAGCATTCTTAGAGAAATTTTTCCCAACTTCAAGAGTCATTCTTTTGAGAAAGAGAATTAGCGGAATTCAACAAGGCCAAGGATAATCCTTTCCAATGTATTATAAGCATTTCAAGACTTTAGTTGCATCTTGTCCACAACATCAAATGAAGGAAGAGCTTTTAATTCAATATTTCTACGAAGGATTACTTCCAATTGCGAGAGAAATGCTTGATGCTTCGGCAGGATGAGCTTTGGTTGACAAAACACCTGTTGCTGCAAAGATCTTAATAGCAATTGAGCCTTGAATGAACAACAATATGAAGGAGTTGGACAAAGGGAACCCACACGACAACATCAAGCTAATGAGGTAAGTGCTATTTCAGAACTTCAATCTCAAATGGCTAATCTTTCCGTTCTTCTATCACAAGTTGTTGAAGGACCCAAAGTGCAAGGAACAACTACTTGTGGCGTGTGCTCTATGCAATGACACCCCACTGATAAATGTCCTCAATTGATAGAGAATGGGGGATGGGAAAATGCCAATGCCATAGGTTTTCAAGGCCAAAATCAACCAAGGCATGAAGTGGAGGGAACCTCAAACTCAACAACAAAGCGGATATAGACAACCATCTCTTGGGCTATATCAAAGGCCATTTGCACCACCACAACCTCACCCACAATCTGCCTAACCAAATTCAGGTTCGTTAATGGATAATGATAAAATTCTTCAAGTACTAACTTCTTTGATGTATGGCTTACAAAATCAAGCCAAAGAGGTGGGTGAATTGAATAATCAAATAGGGCAGATGACAGAATTCATGGGACAATTCAAAGAACAAGGCAAACTGCCTAGTTCAACCATTGTCAATACAAATGGAGGTTTTGAAACTGCTAAGGCTATCACATTGAGAATTGGCAAAGAGATTGGAACCAGCCTAAAATTGTCCAAACAAAGCCAAAGAAAGGACGAAAAGCTGCTACAAGAAGAAGAAGAATTGCAAGGGAAGAACAACCCTTGTCGTAGCCCCCTAAAAATCCCACGCAATCCAACTCAGGTAAGGTTGGTTCGAATCCAATTTCGTCTAACCCTATTCCACCAAATGTGCCTTTCCCTCGTAGGTTTATGCAATCTAGGAAATAAGAGAATGAAAAGGACATTCTAGAGACATTTAGGAATGTGCAAGTTAATATCCCACTCATTGATGCAATAAAGCAAGTTCCCAGGTATGCTAAATTTTTGAAAGAGCTTTGCACAACAAGGAAACGGATTCCGGAGAAGAAGGTGGTACATGTAAGTGAAAATGTCTCTGCAGTTTTGCAAAGAAAGCTGCTACCTAAATGCAAAGATTCAGGTCCCTTGTGTTATTGGTAATACAAGGTTTGAACATGCTATGCTAGATTTAGGTGCTTCCATTAATGTCATGCCATATTCCGTTTATGCATCTATGAATTTAGGATAGCTTAAAAATGATGGTGTCATTATTCAATTGGCTGATCGATCTAATGCATATCCGAAAGGAGTTTTGGAAAATGTTTTGGTGCAGGTAGACCATTTGATTTTTCCAACAGATTTTTATGTGCTTGAGATAGAGGATTTAGCCTACTCTATACCATTGCCAATCTTACTTGGAAGACCTTTTATTAAAACAGCCTAAACCAAGATTGATGTGGCCAAGGGAGCGTTGACTATGGAATTTGATGGCGACATGATTAATTTTAATGTTTAAGAATCTATTAAGTATCCTAATGTTGTTCATTCTTATTTTGCCATTAATATGATTGAAAATATAGGGCAGGAACGTGTAGCACCTATCAAGATGGATGTATTTAGTGCCACCATTGAAAAGGGAATTGGAGTGGATCACATGGGACAAGCCATTGCCCTCAAAGAACCCAAGGCCGAGATAACCACCTCTGAAATTGTTGACAATGCTGCTACTTTTGAGTCTTCATCGCAGTACATTGGTGAGCCACCTATTCCAATTCCAATACCCATTTCAACTAATAGGTTGTTACCTTATTTGGTTCAGGTGCCCAATCGAATCCAAGCTAGTGGAAGAGTTTACATTGACTATAGGAAGCTCAACGCCACAATCAGGAAGGATCAATATCACCTTCCGTTCATATATCCAATGCATGGAAGTTTTAAGGAGCATGTCAGGGAGGATGTACCCCTCCATGCCGTGGGCCCTAGTGAAGCTTAAATAGAGGTATCGTCCGGCTAGAAGACGTTAAAGTAAGCGCTTCTTGGAAGGCAACCCATGTGTTCGAATAAAGAGACAGTGGAATTTCCGGCTCCTACAACCAGATTTGCTCTCTTTTATCCTTCTCTTTCTTATTTTTACTTTGCCATGATTGTCTCATTTGCTAGTTGTCTTTTATTGCTTTCTTGTTTGGTTTTATTTTTGAAACATTGAGGACAATGTTTGGTTTAAGTGTGGGGGGGTACACAGATTGCTTTTCATGACTTATCTTCGAATTTCACCACCTATCACTTCTAATGTTGTTACTCACTGTTTTTAAGTGTTTTAATGTGTCGTAATAACAAAAATTTGAAAAAATTTCGAAAATTTTGAACAAAAATTGAAAAAAAATGTTTGAAAAAACCAAAAAGAGTCGTTTTGCTTGTTTGTGTCTTAGGGTACCTTCCAACACAATGATGAAGATTTGGTTTTTAATTGCATGACTGTTAAAGAAAGTTACAAACATGGGTGGAAGTGTGATATGCTCTTTGGTTAATACTTAGTTGTAGTTGTCTTCTACTAATTCACATGTAATCACAAAGAGAAAAAAAAAATCAGTTTTTGTAACATGCTTGAAGGAAGAAACTCAAACTAACACTACAACCTTATGAGACTTGAGCCTATTTTTGTTTGGAGAGTTATTAATCTATGATATTCTTGCTTTCTAAACTCGTTGCATGATCTCATTATTTCTTTGCTTGGTTGCTACTTGGAATGCTGTTTCATCATTTTAGTTCCAAATACTAAAACTCATGCCCGTTTCATTCAAAGCTTAAAATTGATTGCATAACAAAGAAAAGGAAAAAGTTGTTTAGTTATCACCAGAGCCAAAAAGTTTTATCCCTTGCATATGTATTTTAGGTTTAACCCCGTTGAGCCTTATTAGCTTATTTTCTTTGTTAGCCTGCATTATCCCTACCTAGCCTAGCATAGGAATAACCATACCCTTGTTCTTAAAGAATAGTGAAGCATAACTTGTTGGGAATTCCTTTTGATCTACGATCTGTAGAGAAATAAGTGTGGGGGAAGGATTTGTTCTTTTGAATCCAGTGAAGTGTAGTGTTTATGTTTTATGTTTCGAAAAAAAAAACGTTGAAAAAAGAAAAGAAAGAAGAAGAAAAAAGTTGAGAAAAGAAAAAAAAAAGAGGTTGAAAAAAAAAAGTGAGAATGAGTTCATAAGTGTTGGTTGTTGAAGAAGGGTCCAAAAATGTGAATCTGACCCTAAAGTTGTACGAATCTTCCCTTTGTGTTTATAGTTGGGTGCTGCAATCAAAAGATGAATTCTAAGTGTTGATTTCATTACTTTGCTTACTATCACTTTAAGAACCTCTGTTTATCTTTAACCTTTCTTTGTTACCCAATACCTTAGCCCCATTACAACCCTTAGACTTTTATCTTGATTGTCATGTGTTTCAATATGTGGAGTTTGAAATTGGTACAAGCATACGGAATCCCTGGTTCTCGCTTCTAAGTAGTGGCATTCCGTTCATGAGATCATATGAGTGATAGTCTACATGTTTACATCAATATTTTCACATATACTTAGTATAGGGAGTATAGTTAGAAAATTTGTGTGAAAATACTCTCCATCCGGTGAGGAATTGAGTGAATTCTCTAAGGCATGTTCCTACATTAAAAATATTGTTTTAATTGATTACATGCAAGATAGTGAGTGGTTACTACGATTAAGTATAAGCTCGAGGGTAAGGATAGCTAAAATCTATGTGAGTAGTGATTTTTAACATGTCATGTTTCATTGGAAATCCCTGAGGCAATTGTTCGAAGGTTTAGGTTGTGTTTTGTTTGTTTTGTTTTGCTCAGGGACTAGCAAAAGCTAAGTCTGGGGGAATTTGATAGAAGCATATTTATGCAACTTTGTTAGCTTGTTTCTTTGCATTTAGTGAGTTAGTTTCTGTTTATTATAGTGATTTAAGCTATTTTCGTATGTTTGTAGGTCCAATTGGCAAAGATGACAATAAATGGCTAAATGGAGCAATTTGGAGCAGTTTTGGACTTAGATTGGATAGCATGCGTGGGGAGCACTTTGGATGGACGTTTTTTGTGTTTAAATAATGCTAGAAATGTGCTACAATCTGGAGGAATTAAGAGTGAGGCTTGGGAGACAAGGAATCATAAATTAAAGGGAAACCTTATCCTTAACAAACCTTATCTAATTCTATCCTATCCTTATCCAAACTTACCTTATCTTATCCAGTCCTGTTTTATCTCAACCTTATCTTATCTTATCTTATCTTATCTTATCTTATCATATCCTAATCCTATCTTACCTTATCTCCAGATGCAAGGGGGATTCCTTATCACATTCAACCACATTTAATCTGATTTAAGGAGTCCTAAAACATTGCAAACAACTCAATCCTTTTCCACCACAAAGTAGGTTGTGCCCTAGCCCTATAAATACAAGTTATTGCCGTAGTTTTCAAGGAGAGTTTTAGAGAGAAAATTGGTGAGAGTGCCGCAGGTTTTTGGAGGAGAGAAGGAGATTTTGAGCCGTGCATGCAAGGAGAAGATGAGCTGATTCTGCCATCTAGAGGAGGAGCCGAATCTGCCATTGCTGGAGTGTCTTAGAGTTCTTTCTATCCTCGAATAAATTAGTGAGCTGCACTTCCAGGTACTATTTACATTTCGCCAACCAAAGAAGAGAAATTTACATTTTACGACCCTAACGGTCAATGGGACTCATCTTTACTAATCACATAGCCAAGAGAATATATACTCGTCATCAGTTTTGTTCGCAATATCAATTTCCAACAATGACCACTCATGACCCATGGCAACCAAAGCAACACATTTATAATTATACCCTCTCTCCATTAATTCTTTCCATAATTCATAAAATTTCACGTCTCACACAACTAAAAATTCGTTCATATTAAACGAACTCAAAATTTCATAATTTACTCATACCCACCAATAATAAATGAAGAAAAACTTCATGGTCTTTCCGCCATTTTAAATTATAATAACCAAATCATAACCTCAGTTTATGATTCTGTTCTTACTCGATGAATTTTTATACGAAATTCCATTCATGCTATTTGGAAATTTACATCGTAATTATTGGTAATCCCGCTTCCCATTACTTTTGGCAACACGAAAACCAGAAATTATGGCCATAAACGATATTGGCACAATCAAATATCAAATTTCAAGCCATAAATATCGTGGTTAACAAAGTATTAGAATTTTCACGCCATAATTCATTAATGGCAAACCAAACCAATCAATTTTATAATTATAAACTTTTCTTGTCAATTCTCCTCATCAAGCGCAAAAACTCACTGGAAAACGTTTATATTAAATGAACTCAAGATCTCATTCCATATTTTCATTCATGTTCATCCATAACCACAATATATACATATATTTTTTTTTTTTTCCATTCGATAAATTGTCATGACTTTAATGAATATCAAATTTCAAACCACAATTATCATTTACCAAACATTTTAAATTTCTAGCCACACTTACCATTGTCAACACAATGATTTCCACCACCATTTTCTTTTATCTCCAACAGTGACTAGTAGGTTGGAAAAGATTGTAATATACCTGATCAATCCACAACACACTTCATTTTCTTTTTTTCTTCTCTTCTTTTTTTTTTTTTTTTTTTTCTATTCCACATCCACGGGCCTTTTCTGCCCAATTTCACTTCCACGGGCCTTTTTCCGCCCAATTCCACATACACGGCCTTTTTTGCCCAATTTCACATCCATGGGCCTTTTCGCCCAATTTCACATTCACAGGTCTTTTGCCCAATTCCATATCCACGGGTCATTGTGCCCAATTCACATCCATGAGTGTCACATCCCGGCCCAGGTCCACCACATCCCGAGCCCGTTCTACCACCATAGCACGATATTGTCCGCTTTGGGCTTACCATTCCCTCACGGTTTTGTTTTTGGGAACTCACGAGCAACTTCCCAGTGGGTCACCCATCTTGGGAGTGCTCTGGCCTCCTTCTCGCTTAACTTCGGAGTTCCTACGGAACCCGAAGTCAAGGAGTTCCCAAAAGGCCTCGTGCTAGGTAGGGATGATAATATACATTTAAGGATCACTCCCCTGGGCGATGTGGGATGTTACAACGGATCATTGTGCCCAATTTCAATTTTCAATTGTCCAGGTATAATACAATTTTTCCACCTACTTGTCACCCTTTCACCATCATCTTTGAATTTAAATTTTCATAGTGCATAACATAATAACAATCCAAGTCACTTCATTTCATGATAATTCACAATATAGATATATATATATATATATATATATATATATATATATATATATATATATACCACATAACTTCCTCATTATACAAAGAACTTAGAGAATAATGCAATAGCAATGCCAATAATAATTTCTACTATAGAAATTCCATAATCATCATGGAAATTGCACCACAACACAAGGCCAATCATATATGTATCACACACACACACACACACACACACACACACACATATATATATATATATATATAATATATATATATATATATATATATATCATATGCATGCCACTTTATTCACAAAAATTGTGAAATCATGCAACCATAATGCATATCATCATCCATACCAACAAGAATTCAAGAACATTGCATATTATAGAGTAGGATCATTTTCTCTGATACCATTTGTAACGCCCCACCCCGAACTATTTGCTTTATTTCGGGAAATAATAATATTAGTGACAGACCCAAACTAAACTCTAGTTTAGTTTGCTACTATTTCTTTTATCTTACTTATAAATCTCCAAATGATTTAATTCCTATAAAATTAACCATGTTTTTAATTACCATAACAATCAATTAAGTTATCAACTTAATTCCCTAAATTCTTCTATCAAGCAACCTCTAATTCAAAGATTAATTCTCGAATATTTAATCTTACTAGTATTATGGCTGCATCTAATGTCTCGTTAGACTGCCTACATATCCTAAACAGGGATCAAGCCATTCGTAGTTCACAAATTCCAATTCTATTAGACTTTGATATTTCTACACATAACTAACAATCACCATCTAGCTTCAAACAAGTGTATTACATTAAATGCTTATTAAATTTAGTTCCAGCACATCAAAATTAGCTTAAAACTACGGCGTCGGCTCCCTAGGCACGCGCCGCCGCCGATGGTGGTCGGCCGCCCCAATTCACTGGAAAATATCAAATATCTTCAAAAATTACCAAATTTTACAGGAAAGTAGATCTCAATGAGAGGAACAACTTTCATACCTGAGGCCAAGCCCAATTTGGCCGGGAAACACCCCAAATTGGCCACGAACCCCCGGAAACCCTTGAATTTGGGTGTGTTCAATTCAACCTCAAAATAACTCCGACGCCCCTAAACTTGTTTGGGCTTTGTTCCACACCTCAAAGGGAGTCTAATGGTGGTGGTAATTGTACCAAATCATTTCAGATTTGGTGGATTTCACGCAAGGAAGGTCATGGCACCCACGGGTGTGTTCTTCCCAAATACAAGACCAAATTTCATGATTTTTGGGGTGTAATAGGGAGAGGGAAGGTCGTGGAGGGGTTTCCAAGTGGTGGTTTGATGGAATTCATCGGAATAATGGGTGAAAACTCGTCAAAAAATGCTAAGGGAGTCGATCAGGTCGGGTCACCAAGGCCAGGTCCCGATCCTCCGTTTCTCAGCTCTCTCATTTCCCCTCCTCATTCTCTCCCCCTATTGGTCACCTCCCCTTATTCCTCCCTTCCTTTTCTCCTTTCGATTCTCTTCTTTCAATCCCAACCGTCCATTTTATTTTTTTTCTTTTCATCCCAACCACACACGTGGCATGTCACATGGCTCCAAATTATCTGAGGCCTTCTAAAGAAATATAAAATTACCAATTTATCCCCGACTTTAAACGTTAATAACTTCTTCGTTATAACTCCGTTTCACAAACAGTTTGTGCCTACGCGTTTGTGAAATCGAGCTCTATTTAAAAAAATATATATAAATTGTGACCTCAAAAGATCTACGGATTTAAAATAATTAATTCTCAAATTCCAAACTTCATAACTAGTTTAATTTAAAACTAAACTCAAGTGAATTAATATAAATTCTCAATTCTTTTCACATATTCATAATTTTGAATATTTCAATTCATATATTTAAAATTTTCAGGGTATTACAGTTTTGATCATCAGAAAGACATCTACTTGCCTAAAGCAAGACATGACTGGCAGCATCTTCGCTTCCAAGACTTTAAGTCCATGAATGAATATAACTCTGAAGTTTGTAGAATCCGATCACTTCTGAAGTTCTGTAAATTGGAACCAACCGAATTAGATCTCCTGGAGAAAACCTATTCGACTTTCCATGCCACCAATATTGTCCTACAGCAACAATATAGGGCACAGAAATTCACCAAATTTTTTAATTTGATCTCTGTTTTACTTCTCACTGAAAAGCAGAACCAGCTTTTGATAAAGAATCATCAAGCTCGACCGACTGGCTTGAACGTCGTGCCTGAAGCACATGCGACCAATTCTAGCAGCCACAAATGACAAAAGAATCGTCGTGGCCGTCGTAATTAGTGGCAAGCCCCATCACGGGCCCAAGGTCCACAGAGTCAAGGCCCACCCAATGGAGGAAATGTGACCTAGCAGCGTCCACCCCTTGCCCCTAAGGCCCCAAACTTCAAGAACAAGGGAAAAGCTACCGTTCAATCGGGTTCCACTAAAATGGACATATGCTACCGTTGTGGATCAAATGATCATTGGTCATGTGTATGCCAAGCTATTCCCGAGGCTATTGCCAAGTATCATTCCTGTCGTGAGTCTAACTTTGCACATGTGGATCATTCGAAAGATGTTATTACATCCATGGAGATATTAGATTTTCATAAGGCATCAGCTCCTATGGACGAATGAATTTTAGACATGTTTTAAGGTGTTTTACCCCTAGTGGCCGAACCCACTAGGAGTTGCTGTACCTTCACTATTATCTAGGTTTATGGTTTAATTTTGAACAATTTTTCTAAGTATTTGGAATATTTTGTTTGGTTTTGGTTTGTTTTGAATTATGGATTGTTATTTGATGGATATAATTTCTCGAATTGCTTAATTGAAAGAATGGAATTATATTTATGCATGTGACCAATTCAATCAATTTATTTTAGGTATGTCTGGTGGGGACATTAGTTGTCTAGCTACTAGTGCTACCACGCACACCATCCCGCGTAAGTGACACTATTTTACTAACTTTATACCCAAGAAAGAACCTCTAACAACTTTCTCAGGGCCATCTAACCTGATTGAAGGATACCGAAAGGCCTGTATCATGTTGTCCAATGGTACAATCTTAACCATTAAAGAGGCATTTTATTCTCGACGTTCCGGAAGAACGTTGCTGAGTTTTAGAGATATTCGAGATAATCAATATCATATTGAAACCACTGAAGATAATGGTTCTGAATTTCTTTGTATCACTTCATACGAATATGGCCATAAACGTATTCACGAGAAGTTGGAACATCTCCCGAATAGGTTGTACATCACATCACAACCATTCGCAGCATAGAAGCCCACCATGTGGCCGGCCCTATGCTTGAGTTCCATAGCACTTTGCTATTTTCTCATGATTGTTTGGGACATCCCAGACGTGACATGATGCACCGTATCCTCAAACCATCACATGGGCATCGGTTACCTCCCTATGTTGAATTCCCGCCATGCAAAGCGTGTTTTTTTAGGGAAGTTGAATACTCAACCCTCGATTACAAAGATCATTCACCACCCCCCCTAAGTTTCTTCAGAGGATTCAAAGGGATATTTGTGGACCTATCCAACCAACATGCGAACCATTTAGATATTTTATGGTGTTGGTTGATGCATCGACACAATGGTCACATGTTTGCCTGTTGTTTACACTCAACGCTACATTTGCAAAACTCATCGAACAAATTATTAAGCTAAGGGTTCACCACCTTGATTATCCAATCAAGTCTACTCAACTGGATAATGCTAAAGAGTTTACGTCATAGACTTTTGACGATTATTGCATGTCAGTAGAAGTTGATGTGGAACATCTTGTACCCCATGTTCACACCCAAAACGACCTGGTCAAATCTTTCATAAAGCGTCTTCAATTGATAGTTCAGACTTTGGTTATGCGAACAAAACTCCTGGTATCCGCCTGGGGCTATGCAATATTGCATGCAGCTATACTGGTCCGCCTGTGGCCCACCACTACCCAACCTCATTCACCGTTACAGTTGGTTATTGGATACGAGCTTGACGTCTCATATATATGTGTGTTTGGGTATGCAGTTTATGTGCCAATAGCACCGCCACTACGTACTAAAATGGGTCCTTAGAGAAAAATGGGAATCTATGTCGGTTATGATTCGTCATCAATTGTTCGCTATTTAGAACCCTTGACAGGAGATCTCTTTACCGCACGTTTTGCAGATTGTCACTTTGATGAGACAGTCTTTCCGTTGTTTGGGGGAGATAAGCATGTTAACGTTCCTAGAAAACGCCGCAAATTATCATGGTATACTCCCACTATGTATCATTTAAATCCTCGCACTCCTCAGTCTAAAACTGAGATGCGCCGAATTATAGATCTTCAAAGTGTTGCTCAAAGCATGCCAGATGCTTTTACTAATCTAGCAAGGTGATAAGATCACATATACCTGTTGTAAATGCACCTGCAAGGATAGATGTACCCCACGTATGTCACTATCTCGCCTGGGAAGGTTAGACCGTCCCCGAAGGTGGGGAGGCCACACCTTCCACGCGGCCCGGTACATTGGTGGCTAGCCAATCATTTGCTTCGACCTTGAAGCGTGGCAGACCTCTTGGTTCAAAGGATTCACAACCCTAGAAAAGGAAATCGGCACCAATTATTGACTCTAGTTTGAATCCGACCATCACTCACTCATCTATTCCAACGCATGAGGTTATTCTAGATTACGATGATGTCTTAGATGAGACAAACTGGCCTCCCAAGAATCGTGAGATTTCGGTCTACTATGTAATATTGGATAAGGTTTGGAATTAGAATAGGATGATAGTCGACGATGCATTCGCATACACAATAACTGGTGACATCATGTTTAGCGATAACATTGAACCACATTCCGTTGATGAATGCCAACATAGAATAGATTGGTCAAACTAGAAACAAGCAATCCGGGTCAAACTCGATTCGTTTGCGAAACATAAGATGTTTGGACCTATTGTTCCTACACCACCACGCCCATTGGCTACAAGTGGGTTTGTGGAGCTAGTGTAATAAGAAGAATGAAATAATGCTGTACAAAGCATGCCTCGTAGCGCAAGGCTTCTCTCAGCATCCTGGGATTGATTACGATGAGACATATTCCCCCGTAATGGACGTTATAACGTTCCGCTACCTAATCAGTTTGATAGTTTCTGAAAAACTGAATATGCAGCCTATGGACGTGGTAACCACATATCTCTATGGGGATCTAGATACGAAAATTTACATGAAAGTTCCAGAAGGACTTCCATTGACTGATTCAAATAGTTCTAGACCACGAAACACTCTCTCTATTAGATTGAGGAAATCACTCTACGGATAGAAACAATCCAAGCGGATGTGGTATAACCGTCTGAGTGAATATTTGACAAGACAGGGTTATGTGAACAATGAATTATGCCTATGTGTGTTCATAAAGAAGTCACATTTTGGATTTGCAATCGTTGCAGTTTATGTCGACGACATGAACTTCATTAGAACTCCTACAGAGCTTGAGGAAATTGCCGCTCACTTGAAATCAAAATTTGAGATGAAAGATCTTGGGAAAACTCGATATTGTCTTGGCCTAAAGATTAAGCATTATTCAGATGGAATCCTAGTACATCAATCGAACTACACCCAAAAGGTGTTGCGACATTTTAATAAGGATAAAGCGAAGCCTTCAAGTACTCCTACAGTCGTTCGGATTCTAGATGCTAAACGAGATCCCTTCCGTCCAAATGAGGATGAGGAAGAGATTTTGGAACCCGAAGTTCCATACCTAAGTGCAATTGGTGCTTTATTATACTTGGCTCAATGCATTAGACTTGACATCTTCTTCACTATTAATCTTTTAGCTAGATACAACAATGCGCCCACACCTAGGCACTAGAATGGTGTTAAAGACATTTTCCACCACCTCAAAGGTACGATGGATTTGGGCTTTTCTATACCCATGAATCTTCGAGTGTTGCTGCCCCCATCAGTTCTTGGATTGATTCTTATCTTGTTGGTTACGCAGATGCTGGATATCTGTCTAACGCACATGGGGCACATTCTCAAATGGGCTATGTCTTTACCATTGGAGACACCGCTAAATCTTGGAGGTCTACCAAGCAAACGCTAGTTGCAACTTCTTTGAACCATGCTGAGATTCTCACCCTACATGAAGTATCGCGTGAGTGCTTTTGGTTGAGAGTAGTTATGGAACATATTAGAAGCACTAGGGGTCTTACTTCCATCGTTGACCTTCCTACGACGTTGAGGTATTAACCGAAAAGGGACTTCTCGAGGTATGACATGTGCTATGAATTTTTAGATCCAATCCAAGATCGTCTATTTACTTTCAGTTGCATCGGTGCTTATGGGAATTAGTATTGGTTTCTATCGACTGAACCACTAGCTTTCACCAATGATGATTTCAGAAGTACATCAAAGATATTGAAATGGGTAAAAGTTTTCATTCTTGCATCATCTTGCAAAAATTATCTTTGATGTTGCTTTAGGTGTCGTTTTAATAATGTAGGAAACTTACTGAACCCGAACCCCCAACTAGAAGTAGCGTCTATAGATCATTGTTAGAATAAAATTGCTAATACTTGAAGGAATAGAGAACTCAGTTAAAAAGTTGTCAATTTGAGTGGGGGGTTTCCTGTTAAACTATTAGACCCAAGAACTTGATTAAGTTGCAGCAATCACAATCAAATAAAGCAGAAAGATCTTTTCCATATAAAAGTATTGCGATACACTAACCTGAAGAACCTCCACCTAAAGATGCCATGAATGCTGCAAACTTATCTCAGTGCACATCAACTCTTCTCCTCTGTCAGATTACCTCAAGCTCTAACCAAGAATAAGGCTTAGTTCCAAAGAGAGCATTAACCTGTGAGAGCAGAGATCACAGTATATATATACAAATATGTATCATCTTCTCATAACATAATAAGGATTCCTATTAGAACCCTCATAGAAAACAACTTATGTTTTCTAATACATATCAGCTTAATGCCAAAACGATATCCTTTATAAACAAGAATTAGCATACATCTTCTCATAAGGCTTTCTTATACCAATTGGACTTAATCACTCACTGTCAAAACATCCAATCTCATGTTCACACTCTTACATTTCCTACATACCCAAGCCTCGGGGTTACGATGACCATTCATTTCAATTGTGCTTGAATTTGAAACAAAGAGCATACTCCATCGCCACTTTGTCAGGGGTCGTAAGGACTAGTCCTGCTCCACAACCCTGTTGGTTGGACGAGCCATCAACATATAGACTTCATGCTGGGGCTGTTGGTTCTATTTTATGAGCTTCTGATAGTAATGAAACCAGTTCTTTAGGCATAGAAACAATGTCAACAGGATATGTGAAGTCGGCGATGAAGTTTGCCACTGTTTGGCCCTTCTCAGCTAGATTTGGTTGGTAGGAGATGTTAAACTCACCCAATGCTATCGCCCATTTGATCATTCGCCTTGAAGTGTCAGGACTTTGAAGTATCTGTCGAAGATGATGATTGGTAAGCACGATGATGGAGTATGCTTGGAAGTAAGGGCAAAGTTTTCAAGCAGACATGACCAATGCTAGAGCCAATTTCTAAATATTAGAGTATCGTGTCTTCGCATCTTGTAAGGCTTTACTAGCGTAGTAGACAGGCCATTCGACATTACCATCATTTCGAATGAGAACGGAACTTACTGCTGAAGCTGATAACGACAGATAGATAATGAGAGTGTCACCAACCTCAGGTTTGGAGAGCAAAGAGGCTTTACTCATGTAGTCTTTGAGGTTCTTGAATTCCTCGGCACATTCATCAGTCCATATAATGTACTTCTTACTTCCCTTAAATGCTTTGAAGAAATAAGCACATTTGTCTGTGGCCTTAGAGATTAACCTAGTTAAGGCTGCCACCTTACCAGTAAGGCTCTGGATGTCTTTTGAAGTTACCAGTTCCTTCATGTCGAGGATTACTTTGATCTTCTTAGGATTAACCTCAATGCCTCGTTCGCTTTTCATGAAGCCTAAGAATTTTCCAGAGCCTACACCAAAGGCACATTTGTTAGGGTTCAACCTCATTCGATACCTCTTCAGAATGGTGAAAGTTTCAGATAGGTTGGTGATGTGTTGGTCAGCATGTTTGCTCTTGACTAGCATATCATCAACGTGAACTTCCATGTTTTTCCTAATCTGTTTAACGAATATTGAATTGACTAGTCTCTGATAAGTCGCTCCTGCATTCTTTAGGCCGAAGGGCATGACTTTATAGCAATATAGTCCCCTATCTGTAGTGAAGGTTGTGTGTTCTTGGTCTGAATGGAGGATTTGGTTGTATCCTGAGTAAGAATCCATGAAGCTTAAGAGTTCACACCCTGTCGTAGAGTCTATAAGTCTATCTATGAGAGGAAGAGGAAAGCTATCCTTCGGGCATCCTTTGTTTGGGTCGGTGTAATCGACATACATTCTCTACAAGACCTTTTGGAGCAAAAGACTTTCCTTGGTCGAATTCTTCTTAACAATTACAACATTTGCTACCTACGTTGGATAATTGACTTCGCGGATGAAGCCTATGCCTTTGAGTTTTTCAACTTCTGCCTTTATTGCCTCGTACCGTTCAGCGTCATAAGATCTTCGCTTCTGTCTCACTGGCTTGGTCTTAGGGTCAATACTTAAGCGATAACAAATGATATCAAGCGAGATCCCTAACATGTCCTCGTATGACCAGGCGAATACCTCAATGCTCTCTTACAAAAAAGAGATCAATGCCAACCGAATAAGTAGTGACAAGGTGGTGCCAATCTTCACCATGTGATCTGGATAATCGTTTAAGATAAAAACCTTCTCCAGCTCTTCAACAAGTTGTGCTTGCTAGGTGAAAGAGTCATCTCGAGGATCGTCGGGTTGACTGGCCACCGTGAAGATCCAAGTTGGCTTCGTCCGGGCTAGTTTATATGACTTAGTCATGTATAGAAAAGGTTTCCTTGGGCACAAGCAGGTGTTGTTGCTTGACCGAAGAGTTGTAACATGAATGTGCACTAAGTTAATCTCCTCTGATGTAACCATTGCCATAGAGGGTTGGAAATTTCATCAACAACATATGTGTGGATACCATGGCCTTGAGATCATTGATGCATGTGCGTCCAAAGATGACATTGTATGTCGTTGGGCAATCAACCACCAGAAAGTTAGTGGTAATGGTAGCTGTGTAAGTGTCTGTACCAATGGTGAAAGGTAAATGTATGCTCCCTAAAGGTTGCACGATATCACCGGAGAAGCTTATTAGAGGAGAAATTGAGCAATCAAGCAAGTGTTCAGCTACATTAAGTGCCCTGAAAGCTTCAGCAAACATGATATTGACCGAAGCCCCCATGTCTTCCAGGATTCGTCGTACTTCAAAGTTGGCTATGTGTGCCTCCACGATCAGTGGGTCGTTGTGAGGGTAGATGATACCTCTTTCTTCCTCAGGGTAGAAACATATTGGATCCCAGTTAGGCTTTTGATACTTTCCTCCCCTGATGTCTTCCACGTGAAACACTTAGTGGCCAGGCCTTAAAGCTCGTTCACTATTTTTCATGGCCCTATTGGAAGATTCAGATACGAGTGTGTCACCACTTATGGAATATATCACATTCACTTGGCGTTGGTTACGGTTATCCCTTGAAGGGTGAATGAGGAATCGATTAATTTTTCCTTCACGCGCCAAAGCTTCAATATGATCACGAAGGGTGATACACTTCTCGCCATCATGGCCGTTATGCTCGTGGTAGCAGCAAAACTTACCTGTGTTCTTCGTGGGCTTGTAACCCAACTGCCTCGGCATTGGCTTCGGTATAAGGCATGCTATGCTGGGGTAAATGACCATGCATATGGCATTCAAATGTGTGTATGTCTCATACCTCGGGGTAGGGCATGTCCTGACACGTGCTTGGCCCACTGTGTTGACTGCTTGGGGGCGGGCATTATCGTGGCGATACCCTTGGTTATCGCGATAGTGTCCCTTACTCATTTTACTAAAATGAGACTGGTGAGGATGGAAATCTTTCTTTTTGCCCTGAGATTGATATGTATGTTGACTTGGTGAAGTATTAAGTAAGGTAGGGGAAGGCATCGCTGCCGTTTGAAAGGTCAAGGTCTTCTCATTTGGTTGGATCTAGCTTCCACTCCCTACTTGCTGATAAGGGGTGGCTGTGGGGGGGTTTCCCTTGATATGTCCTTGCCTCAGCGGAAACATGGTTGTAAGCATGTGTCATCACCTTAGAGTAAGTCTTCCAAGTGTTGGCCTTAATCATGTACTTGAAGAAACATTCACGTAGGCCTGCTGTGAAGGCTTTGAGGGCAGTCTTGTCGTCTGCCTCGGCACAACGGGAATACTCATGGCTGACGCGGCCAGCATACATACGTAATGACTCGTCTGGCTTCTAGCGAATAGTGTACAAGTCATCCGCAGAGTGCAAGCGATCGGTCTGAAAAATGTGTTGAGAAACAAATAGTTTCCTCAATTCCTCAAATGAGTCTACCGTCTTAGGTGGAAGACGGTAATACCAGTTTAGAGCTTCGCCAGAGAGGGTGGAGGGGAAGAGAAGACATCGTTCTTCGTCAGTGTGCGTCCGATATGCCATGGTGGACTCAAAGAGGTTAAGGTGTTCAATCGGGTCCTCCTTTCCAGTATAGAGTTGCAAGCCTAGCCTCTGCTTTGTATTTGCTTTAAGAGGGTTTCAAGGATCCTCCTTGTAAGAGGGCCAAGCCCAGGTTGGTTCCAATCAAGTGTTTCAGCTTGTCGTTCAGCCTTCAACTTGTTTACTTCCTTAAGAAGTTGTAGGATAAGAGGGTCCTGAGTTGAGTCATGTACCAGTGGAGCTTTCTTTCGTAAATCTCCATCTCCTCTTAGAAGTAGAAAGGTTTGATCAAGAGCATGTGATTTTTTCCTGGACTCGCCGTACTGACTTCCAATGTATGTCTGTCGGAACATCTCTGAGTCCCCTATACCTTTGTGTTCCTCTAGAACTTGTTTCCCATTCCCCAAATTAGTAGCCGGCCTGGGACATGGGAGGGGACCGAGTCTTTCAAAGACCCTTGGGTCATTGATCTTCGAGCTGTTGGAAATGTGCCCTAAAACCAATCATATGATGATACTTTACGGACATTTCACATGTTAAACTAATCTAGTTTAATATCAAGGGCAAAGATTATTGTTTGAGCCGTCTGATATAAATGTTATACGCTTAAACGATAAGTCCAAGGAATATGTGATTAGGAGAATGCGATCTAAAGAAGTTATATTCATGAGACCATTCTTTCGTAAACACATCCTAAACGTTCCTGATCATAGGATTGCCAATTGGGCATTGACAGTCCGTTAAGATCAGTACGTTTTGTGTCTTCTCTCAGGGAGAGTGACTAGTCTCGAGTCGTTGGTGTGTGTGACATCAAGACAAGCATGTAGGTGCTCAATAATGAATGAGTCCACTGAACACGATCAACGAGGAGTTCTCATACTCATGTCACATGAGAACTCATGGTTGGGATAATGCAAAGTAGTCCTTTGACCTGAGGCATCATAGTTGTCTTGTGGTTAAGTCCTTAATCTTTGATTATCTCAAAGTCACTCCATCAGGAGGGTGTCCACGGCATCGTCGGGGTTAAGCCACTTAGCCATGGAGGCAAGTGAATGCGCAACAAGGGACCTCTAACCTTCAAACCGTTTGAGGGAGAATACTCTATAATATGATTTAGAATCTCTGGCCAGAGTATGAATGAGATTTAGGAAGTCATTCCAAATCACATTCAAGGTAATCATATAAGCACACGAATCACATTGGATAGTAGACATGAATAAACTATCAAACCAAACAATGTGGTCAAAAGTATTGTATTAGAGAAAGACCGTATTGCATTTGTAATCCTAAACTGAATAGGTTCTCCACCTCTTCTGATTAGCTTGGGTAACCATGATATGCTGCTAGGTGTCACTCATGGTTTGTGGAAGCCCTAAACGTGTATAATCACTAAGGGGAGAATTGAAAGTAAGTTTCAATTCACAATCGATTTGAAATGGTTTTAATCGCCCACTGCCTTGCTAAAAGGAACCTAATGGATCGTACACCGAGTAAGGTAGAGATTGAAGAAAAATCGGAGATGAGTAAGAATAATTAAATGGTTTAATTATTTATGGCAAGGATTAATTAATATGTTAATTAATCAAACGAATAAGTTCGTTAAAGACCTCGGGATAGTTTTTGGACCTTAAGGCCCAATGGGCTTCGAACGTCAAGTCCATTGACTTAAGTTGTATGACAACTTAATGAATAATGATTCACAAAGGCCCAAATAGCCCAATGAATCCCTATGGCCGGCCATTTAGAGACGGAGTGGGTTTTGGACTTATTTACAAGTTTGCCACTCCAATGAATTAAGGTATAAATATGACTTTATAGCCAAAATTCATTAAGGGTTTCTTTTGGAGAAAATTGGAGAGAACATGTCTCTCCCTTTCTCTCTAAAGAGGCCGGCCCCCTTGGAGGGATTAGCTAGTAATCTTTCTCCTCCAAGGTCACTCATTTCTTCATCAATCTTACCTTGGTGTGGAGACTTAGAGGTTCTCAATTTTGGGAACTTGGAGAACCATTTCATCCATCCAAATCCATAGATCTAAGATGCAAGGAATGAAGGCCCTCTCTTTGGGTGATTAGCCTTTGCTTATGCAAAGAGGAATCTACAAAGGTATAATTTCTCAACTCACTTTGATTTGAGTTGAGTCTTGGTTCACCAATCTACTAGGCTTTGAATTTCATGGTTAATGTTTTGTTTTTAAGTGCATGCAAGCATGATTCCGCCTTTAATTGTTAATTGCATGCTTATAGATGTTGCTTAAATGAACATGTTTTTCACAAAACTTCCTTCAAGTGGTATCAGAGCCTAGGTCTAGTAGTTGGTGAATCCTTTTGGGTTTTGTAGTTCATAGTTTGTGATTTAAATGTTGTAATATGTTACAAGCTTTATTCTTGTTTCTTTGAATGTAAATTTTGTTGGAAAATTTGCCATCTCAAATGTTGTAGATGTAGTTCATATGAGCATGAATATTGGAGCTAAAATTTGGTACCATGTTTTTGGGAATTTTCGGCCAAATCCAAAGGGTGGATTTTTGGGTTCTTGTTTGACTTGTTAAAAGTGTTTTCAAGTGACTTTTGGAACCCCTATGTACCCTAGTTTGGTTATATATTATTTCCCTAAAGTTTGAATGGTTTTGGGATGTTTTTGGATGAAAAATGTTCATGGAAATTTTTTGGGTTTTTCATGAATGTTCTTCATTGTTCTTGACATTTTTGCCAAGAACAAAAAGTTTTGTGTTTTGATTCAAAGTTTTGATTTATTTCATAAAGTCTTTGTTTTGTGCTTTATCAAATATTTTAATGTGATAGAAATTGTGTAAGGTGATAGAAATGGTGATGGGTGTGTAAGAAGTACTTCTCTTACACACACATCACTTGCATGACTTTATGTCATGCACCACTTGCATGAATTAATGTCACACTTATCTTGCACCACTTGCAAGGCTTTATGACTTTGAAAAAATTTTCAAAATTTTTGTGGACTCCTCTCCCAAAACCGGCCACTCCCTCAATGGGAGTACTTTTGGGGCTTTTATGCAATTACATAAAGTTTTGATACTTTTGTGTATTTGCACTTTAGCCCAAAAGTTTACGTTTTTACGTTTAGGTCCAAAAACGCTAGAGGACAAATTGTTTTGCTCCTTTAATGAAGTTTTTGCATTGTTTAAATTTTGGGTTCTAGTTGTAATTACATGAAGTAGTGGACTTTTGTGTTTTTACAAAGTGACCCCAAAAGTTTATGTTTTTTGCAATATAGCCCAAAGGTTGTGGTAATTGCATATTGGCCCAAATTAGGTTGAGAACAAAATTGTTTTGTCTCTTTAAATGACAATTGGACTTTCATTTCATTTAGCTCCATTTAAATCAATTTTATGGATACAAAAACCAAATGAAAATGTTGCATTCTATTTAATTAGTTAAAGTGTTAATTAATTAAAGGGTGATTATGAACCTAAGCCTACGATAATTGAGCTATGTGAAAGGCCGTTTCAAATTTGTTTGAACCATGGGAATGTGTAGATTAGATTTTGGTTGTAATTTGATTTGATCAAATGTTGTAAAAGAGCATAAGCTCTTCTTTACTTTAAAGTAATTTGTTTCATTCAAATGTTGTAAAGAGCATAAGCTCATCTTTACTTTGAAGTACTCCTTTCTTGTATTATTTGATATGCATGAAAATGGAGTAGAGGGTCCAACGCCCCTAAGACAACACGCCTTAATGTGATTAAACGCGTAGCTAAAATCAATCACCATCCCTAGACCGAGATTCAACACTAGGCTCGTGTTGAATCTAAACAAAGGTTCATGGTCATCCTAAGGCCCTAAGGCAACTATATAGTCCATCAAATGAATGCAAAGTTTATATTAGTAGTATCATATACTCTTGCTTTAAAAAACCGTTTTATAAGCATAGTGGGAGTATTATATACAACTAAAAACAATCAAATGGACCAATAGTTGTAATAGGACCAAAATTGTTTTAATAAGATTAAAATGAAAGTTTATATGTGATGAGACCTAAAAACCCTCAACCAAACCATTATTAAGTTGATAAGCGTGAGCGTGCTTTGAACACTCTTTCGTGGCCTTCCACCGTGGTAGGCTTCAATCGTTTGTGACTCATACACCGTATTCGTCCAGTTCTGGGGTTGCAAAGTATGTGCTTACATTCAGGAGAAGCCTATAAACATATGATGAAGTAAAGGTAGGCAACGAGTATGGTCAATATGATTTTCTTCTGAGGCCATTCTTGAACCCCTACTTTAACTAGCATGGTGGGAATGACTTAACTAAGTGCAACGTGCCAATATGATATTCTTCTGAGGCATCATTCTCTAGAGGCCAAACTAGATGGGTACTTGCAAGAGATGCAAATGAGTAAGCGTACTCTCTCATTATTATTAACGCTAGCCAATATGATTTTCTTCTGAGGTGAGCTTGGTAATGGTGAGTCTCCCATACCCTACTAAGAGTTTCATCCAAAACTCTCGAATTCCAATGAGGGATATGGAATTTGCCAAAAATAGTGGGTGGTGCTATTTGATTTAAAGACCAGGATCAAATGGCTTAAAATCAATCAATTTATATTCGTTATGTATTTGTTTACCAATATATTTGCAAACGCTATCCAAAACTTGACAAAGAAAAGCCGAATGCTTTAGTTTCCGGACTTGGTACAACAATCCCAAAGATTGTCTTAAATGGATTGTATATGTACCTAAGTAGTCTCATCCTCACAATCTTCCTATTGATAATGTATCATTGGAAGAAAATGTTAGATAAGTCTATCATAAGGAGGACAACACTTTTAATGTCATAATTCTTCACTTACAAATCGTTGTATGAAGAAATAAGAGTTGCTTTGAACAACCCTTAGTCAATGCAAACACTTAGTGCTTGTTTCTTTGTTACATGAACAAGGAACTTGAGAAGAAAGCCCAAAGGCATGGACACTTAATGTGCCATGATTCTTCACTTACAAATTGTTGTATGAAGAAATGAGAATTGCCTTGTACAACTCTTGAAAGTTTGTAATTATGTTTAGAACATAATGGTTGGTTGACAAAAATAGTCCATCGACATGGACTTATGATGATTTTGAATCATTGAGTGTTGAAGTGATAAACCACTTCTAGAAACGGAAACTAGGCAAGGACTTCACCTTTGTGTCCCTATCCAAATGGTTCACTAAGTTTATTGTAAACTATATAGTGAACAATAACCACACACTCTCCAAATCGTTTGATGTGTTTAACACAATTGAAATAAGTTTCAAAAGAGATAGTGGGAGTTTAGGGACCATGACTATTGTAGTCAAAGGAGAAGTCAAATGAAGAAAGGGAAATTAACTCCAAGGGAACAAACTTTCTTTATGAAAGGATGAACATTGGAAGGGGTATTTGCAAGAAATGTCTTGCAAGTGTCAAGAACACACCTTTCGAAGGTGTTGTAAATTGTTCTTGAATAGTTCAAAACAGTTGGTTCTTCTACTTGAATGCTTGATTCCGTATTAGTAACTATGTTTTACAATCGTTGTAAAAGTGTGACTAATAAGAAGTAGAAGATATATGAGAGAAGAAAAAGGTGCTTCACATTCGGAACGTGAATAAAATATAGATCTCTGCGAAAGCAGATAGTACTTACTTCCTCATATGAACTACCAAATAAATTGGAAAAACCAAAGATTGTCTTTACATTCCAATTTTAAGGAACTTAATTCCGTCACTATAAAAGAGATGGATGAATGTTTTGTTTGACAAAACATTGTTCTTTATTAATCAATGATTGGATTATAGTAATCTAATTGATTGTCTCTATAGTAGAGATGATATGGTAGTGCTAACTGTTTAGAATATAATGATGCTTAAAACCCAAAAGGTTGCAAGGTAGTGACTAATCCCAACTAAGTTGTGAGACCTCTAAAACATAAGTTACGAGTTGGTGAAAAATGGATGCTTTGGATCGTTAGATCCGGATCCAATACCTTCTTATTAAAATTGTATAGAGGCGAAATGTTCGAATCTTTATTCTTTTGGAAAGAAGAAAGAATCACAAAGTTGTTGAGGTTAATTCACTTAGATGTTAGTGGCACTTGTCCACAACATAATACTACTCATGTTATATGACATTCACCGAAGATCACTCTCGGTTGGACTATAGTTTATTTTGAATAAACACAAGTCCGAATACTTTGCAAAAGGTTTCAAAGAATTCAAGAAATGTAAGTTGATGAGTAAGACA